>NW_011494810.1:5250915-5257103 GCF_000754665.1 Bison bison bison | reverse complement strand
GGTCCCATCACTTCATGGGAAATAGATGGGGAAACAGTGGAAACAGTGTCAGACTTTATTTTTCTGGGCTCCAAAATCACTGCAGATGGTGACTGCAGCCATGAAATTTAAAGATGCTTACTCCTTCGAAGGAAAGTTATGACCAACCTAGATAGCATATTCAAAAGCAGAGACATTCCTTTGCCAACAAAGGTTCATCTAGTCAAGGCTATGGTTTTTCCTGTGGTCATGTATGGATGTGAGAGTTGGACTGTGAAGAAGGCTGAGTGCCGAAGAATTGATGCTTTTGAACTGTGGTGTTGGAGAATACTCTTGAGAGTCCCTTGGACTGCAAGGAGATCCAACCAGTCCATTCTGAAGGAGATCAGCCCTGGGATTTCTTTGGAAGGAGTGATGCTAAAGCTGAAACTCCAGTACTTTGGCCACCTCATGCAAAGAGTTGACTCGTTGGAAAAGACTCTGATGCTGGGAGGGATTGGGGGCAGGAGGAGAAGGGGACGACAGAGGATGAGATGGTTGGATGGCATCACTGACTCGATGGACGTGAGTCCGAGTGAACTCCGGGCGTTGGTGATGGACAAGAAGGCGTGGCGTGCTGCGATTCATGGGGTCACAAAGAGTTGGACACGACTAAGCGACTAAACTGATCTGAACTAAAGGAATTGCAAATGACCAAATGAATGGAAGGAAATACATCTCTCTCCTCCTAGGCACATTTCCAGACAGGTAAGCATAGCTATGACTCTAGGCCCATAATTATATCTTCTATTTTAAAAGCACTATGAACAGTCACATTTGCTGTTTAAACAAATATACATATGCCATTACTCTTCCTAGAAATGCATATGGTTTTTATTTTTAATGGCTATATTTTCCCCAGCATTCTCAATAGATACTCTATTAGTATAATGGAAAATTAAAACACATTTTAATCTTTTTCTTTGAATATGTACTAGTCATTATTATCAGCTCTCTTACTTATTATTATTCTGATATGTATCTCATTTAATTGGGAAACATTTCTTCTCCATAAGTTGTATAAAACTTTCAAAAATTTAAATATATTTGCAGTGAGCCTGATATTTGTGTTGAATTGTTCTTTTGAAGTCTGGGAAGAATTCATTGATAGACTGATTGATTAGAATTCATTAGTATCTGATGTCATTGTAAGTTACTACCATTAGGATGGCCCATGGGTCTATGCAGCAAGTGCCCTAACTCTCTACAAGATTTGTTTCACACTCCTTTTAGGACAGATTGCACTTTAAAATACTAGTGTTCAGCCTAGAGTTTTCTCACAGGGCCCATGTGTTCACAAAGATGAACTGTTCTGCTGGTGAACAGACTATTCTTATAAAGACTCAAAGCGCTTCTATCCCCCTCTTTCCTAGCACCCTTTCTTGTGCCTCAACAATGCTCAAGACAGTTAAACAGAAGGTGCACATCATGGTTACACACAAGTATCAAGACTATTTTCTGAATGTCAAACAGCTGTGAAAATGCACTTGTTAAATTATATGACCAACAGTGGTTAATATTCAAGATACACAAACAGCTCAGACAATTCAATATCAAAAAAACAAACAACCCAATTAAAAATGGAGCAGAAAACCTGAGTAGACATTTTTCCAAAGAAGGTATACAGATGGCGAACAGGCATGTGGCAGGATGCTCATCATCTCTAACCATCAGAGAAATGCAAATCAAAACTACTATGAGATATCCCCTCACATCTGTTACGATGCCTATCATCAAAAATACTAAAAACAATAAATGTTGGAGAGGATGTGGAGAAAAGATGATCCTTGTATACTGTTGAAGGAAATGTCAGTGGGTACAGCCACTATGGAAAACAGTAAGGAGGTTCTTCAAACACTTAAAATCACACCTACCAAATGATCCACCAATTCCACTTCTGGATATATTGCCAAATAACAAACACTATTTCGAAAAGATATATGAACCCAAATTTTTACAGCAGCACGATTTACAGTAGCCAAGACATGGAAGCAACCCAAGTGGCCATCAACAGACAAATGGATAAAGAAGATACAATATATTCACACACACAGACAATAGAATGTTACTTGGTCATGAAAGATGAAAATCTGCCATTTGCTGCAATTTGGATGGAGCTACAGAATATTATGTTCAGTGAAATAGGTCAGAGATTAATTGTATGATATCACTTATATGTGGATTCTTAAAAATAAAATAAACTTGTAAATAAAACAAAAAAGGAATAGACTCAAAGATATAAAAAACAAACCAGCTATTACTAGAGGGAGAAGGAAGGGGGAGGGATAAGTTAAGGGTAGGAGACTGAGAGATACCAACTGCTATGTATAAAATGGACAAGCAACAAAAATACATTGCATAGCACAGAGAGATAGATCTACTATTGTTTAATAACTTTGATGTAAAGTCTATAAAATTGAACCATAATTTTGCATACATTAAACTAATATATTATTATAAAACAGCTATATTTCAATAGAAAATTTTTAAGAAATATAAAATATAAGATAAAAAATAAAATAACCCTACCTACCTATAACCCCAGACTTTTCAGATTAAAATAAATGTGACTATTTGATGACAGTATTTTTAGCAAAATTTATATGCTCATACATGTGTGTGTATATATATATACACACACATATACACATATATATATAGCACACACATATATACAGACTCCAATTTCTTTTTACAAAAATAGATTTCTTGAATATCTCTATGCATAATGTATAAGAGCATATTATTCCACAGTAGGAGTATACTATATTTTGCTCCCTTATATGAACATTCAATTTATTTTTCCAATCTAAAAAAATATTTAATCTATAAAAATATATAATCAGTATCTTGATGAACATGTCCTTAAATACTTAAAACAGATTCTCAAAATTAAAAATTGCTAAGCTGGGGTATATGTACATTTAATTTCTAGATGAGGCCAATTTTATTTTTCAAAATTTTATAAAAATTCATTTTCACAGTAGCAATCTATGAGTACCCATTTCAAGAAATCTTTACCAGTGAGGAACTTAATATACTCCTTAATTTTCATATCTTATGAATTATAAAAATGCTATCAATTTTTATAACTTGTATTTCCCTAATTGCTCGTGAGGCTGACCATCTGTTCATGCATTTACTGGCCAGTTTTATTTTTCTCTTCTATGAAATATCCATTTTTATCCTTTATCCATTTTTTTTGGCCTGTTAATTTTTTTCTTTATTGATTTGTAATAGCTCTTCAAAAATTGGACATATTAACCCTTGGCTTGATTACACTGAGCATATTTTTCCGGTTAACCTTCAGCCCTCAATATTTCCATGTTTTCTATGCACACTTTAATTTTTTTTCAGGACGTTTATCCTATGACCTCCTCTGTATCTGTGCATTCTTCCTTAGTGAATTCATCTAGTCTTGTGGCTCTAGTTATTTTTATGCAGATGTTTCACAAGTGTCTCCAGCCCTGACCTCCACCTTGAGTTCCAGACCACTATATGTTACTGCTTGCTAAACATCTTCACGTGGAGATCAAATACCATTTGAAAATAACATATCCAGAAGAGAATTCTGCAATATATGCTGCCATTCTTGCCAGTCTTATATTCCTCCCCATCTCAGTAGATTATAGGCATCCTTAGTCACTCAGTTGCTCAAGCCAAAATACCTAGGCATTATTTTTCTTTCCTCTTTCCTTCATCCTTAAGGCTCTCTTGAGTCTTTCAGCCAATTCTGGTAATCTAACTCTAAAATATGTCCTGTGTCTATCTTCTTCTCTCAGTATCTGTTATTACTCTTTTGGCCTGAAGCACCATCAGCTATTACTTATTAGTGTAATATTCGATAAAATTTTCTTCCCTTTATCCATTTTTGTCTCATACCATGGAGAAGGCAGTGGCACCCTAGTCCAGTACTCTTGCCTGGAAAATCCCATGGACGGAGGAGCCTGGTAGGCTGCAGTCCATGGGGCCGCTAAGAGTCAGACACAACTGAACGACTTCACTTTCAGTTTTCACTTAAATGCATTGGAGAAGGAAATGGCAACCCACTCCAGTGTTCTTGCCTGGAGAATCCCAGGGATGGGGGAGCCTGGTGGGCTGCTGTCTATGGGGTCGCACAGAGTCGTACACAACTGAAGCGACTTAGCAGCAGCATGCATCCTATAAACAACAGAGTAATATAATAACATTTTAAAATAAAAATTAGAACAATTTATTTAGACTATCAATTCTGATAGCTTCCCACTGCACTTCAAATAAAATTCAAATCACTTACCAGACCTATTAGAACCTAAATGATGTCACCCTTGGCTACCTCTCCTGGCTCTTTTACCAAATTTCCTCCTCACTCACTACATTCTTGCTTAGCATGTTAGGTGGCTTTCAGTTATTTAACATGTCATGCTTATTGCATTTGCAGAGACTTTAGCCTTATTTTCTCTTTCTGGAATGCCCTTTTATAGAATGTTCTATGGTTTTCCCTTACTACTTAGGTTCATGCTCAAATGCCATCTCCATAGAGAGGTTTCTCTGGCCATATTATCTAAAGTAGCAGCTCATTCCATTCTTATCCTATAATACAGTCCAATGTTGCTATCTTTTTCAGCAGGCACCACTAACTGAAATTACTCTGTTTGGCTTCCCTAGTGGCTCAGTGGCTAAAAGAAAAAAAAAAAAATTCACCTGCCAATGCAGGTGACATGGGTTTGATCCCTGATCCAGGAAGATCCCACACACTGCAGAGTAACTAAGCTCATGAGGCGTAACTATTGAGCCTTTGGTCTAGAGACTGGAGCATCAACTACTGAAGCCGGCGCACCCTAGAGCCTGTGCTCCACAACTAGAGAGTAGCCCCTGCTTGTTGCAACTAGAGGAAAGGTTGCACAGCAACAGGCTTCTCTTGTGGCTCAAACGGTAAAGTATCTGCCTACAAGGTGGGAGACCCAGGTTCGATCCCTGGGTTGGGAAGACACCCTGGAGAAGGGAATGGCAGTCTACTCTAGTATTCTTGCCTAGAGAATTCCATGGACTGAGGAGCCTGGCAGTCTGCATAAAGCAATGAAGACCCAGTACAGCCAAAAATAAGTAAATAAAATTATTTTAAAAAACAAATGAAACACTGACAAAAGATTAATTTCTAAAATATACAAACAGCTTATACCAGAAAAACAAACAACCCGATTAAAAAGTAGGAAAAAGATCTAAACAGACATTTGTTCAAAGAAGACATACAGATGGCTAACAAACACGTGAAAAGATGCTCAACATGGCTCATTATTAGAGAAATGCAAATCAAAACTACAAATGAGATATCACTTCACACCAGTCAGAATGGCCATCATCAAAAAGTCTACAAACAATAAATGCTAGACATGGTGTGGAGAAAAGGGAATGCTCTTGCACTGTTGGTGGGAATGTAAATCGATACAGCCGCTATGGAAAATGATATGGAAATTCCTCGAAAAACTATGAATAAAACCAAATGACCCAGCCAACTCACTACTAGTCATAAATGCTGAGGAAATCAAAATTTAAAAAGACATATGTACCCCAATATTCACTGCAGCACTATTTACAATAGCTAGAACATGGACACAAACGAAATGTCCATTGACAGATGAATGGATAAGAAGCTGTGGTGCATATATACAATGGAATACTACTCAGCCATAAAAAGGAATGTATTTGAGTCAGTTCTAATGAAGTGGATGAATCTAGAGCTTATTAGTCACAGAGTGAAGTAAATAAGAAAGAGAAAGAGAAATATCACAGACTAACACATATGTGGAATCTAGAAAGATGTTACTGATGAATTTACTTGTAGGGCAGCAATGGAGAAACAGAGAACAGACTAGGAACATGGCAGGTGGGGAGGGAGGAAGGCTAAGGTGAGATGTATGGACGGAGTAACATGAAAACTTACACTACCATATGCAAAATAGATAGCCAATGGGAATTTGCTTCTATGACTCAGGGAACTCAAACAGGGGCTCTGTAACATCCCAGAGGGGTGGATCAGGGAGGGAAATAGAAGGGAGTTTCAAGAGGGAGGGGCATATACCTATGGTTGATTCATGCTGATATTTGGCAGAAAACAGCAAAATTTTATAAAGCCATTATCCTTCAATTAAATGATGAATAAATAAAAAACAAATGAATGCATATATTAT
>NW_011494810.1:5246353-5250815 GCF_000754665.1 Bison bison bison | reverse complement strand
CTGAATGTTCTCTTAAAAAGCATTCCTCAAAACATATGCTTTAAATCATTTTTATTTACATTTATTTTTATATTTTGATCCAATCCATCTACAATGCATTATTACAAGTTAATCAATGTGTGAGTCCAGAGGTTTCCATATGGATAACAAATCATGCCACTACCATCATTATCTAAATTATTTTAGTGACATCTGTGTCATACATAATAGGCTTTCCAGATGGCTCACTGGTAAAGTATATGCCTGCCAATGTAGGAGATACAGGATATGGGGGTTCGATCCCTGGATTGGGAAGATTACCTGGAGAAGGAAATGGCAACCCACTCTAGTATTCTTGCCTTGAAAATCCCATGGACAGAGGAGCCTGGTGGGCTAAAGTCCATGGGGTTGCAAAGAGTCAGACATGTCTTAGTGACTGAGCATGCACACTTGTCATATATAACTGCATATACATTTGGATCTACGTCTGTAACCTTTACTCTATAATTTATTTTTCTCTTCTGTGCCATTATAACATTTTCCACTATAGCATAGTTATAAAATGCTTTCTTATATAGCATATATGGAAGCTTTCTTTACTTATGATTTACATTTAGTGTCATTTAAAAATAACTATTATAATCCTTTTTCCTAGAAATATTGTCATCGATGATTATCAATAATTGTTGGCATCCATTAAAATAATCATGACTTTGCTACTTTGGAAACAATAGAAAAGGTGAGGGACATTATTTTTTGTGCTTCAAAATCACTGTAGATTCTGACTGCAGGCATGAAATTAAAAGACGCTTGCTCCTCGGAAGAAAAGCTATGACCAAGCTAGACAGCTTATTAAAAAGAACAGACACTAATTTGCCAACAAAGGTCCATCTAGTCAAAGCTATGATTTTTCCAGTAGTCATGTATGGATGGGAGAGTTGGACTATAAAGAAAGCTGAGTGCCAAAGAATTGATGCTTTGAACTGTGGACTATAAAGAAAGCTGAGTACCAAAGGATTGATGCTTTGAACTGTGGTGTTGGAGAAAACTCTTGAGAGTCCCTTGGACTACAAGGGCATGAAACCAGTCAATCCTAAAGGAAATCAGTCCTAAATATTCATTGGAAGAACTGATGCTGAAACTGAAACTTTGGCCACCTGATGCGAAGAACTGACTCATTGGAAAAGACCCTGTTGCTGGGAACGTTTGAAGGTGGGAGGAGAAGGGGATGACAGAGGATGAGATGGTTGGATGGCATCACCAGCTCTATGGATATGAGTTTGAGTAGGCTCCGGGAGTTGGTGATGGACAGGGAAGCTGGCATGCTGTAGTCCATGGGGTCACAAAGTGTCAGACGTGACTGAGCAACTGAACTGAACTTTCTACTTTGATGTATTTTGTAATGTAGCATGTTTTAAAATTTCCTAATCTGAAAGAAGTCCTAAGACCTGCTTTTATAACATGCTTTTAATGTACACTTTATGTTCTCCCAGCTGATAATACATTTCCTTACTAATTCTTTCAAAACTACTGTTGAGAATGGACAAATTATTACATAATTTTAGGTCAGCATTTCCTGCATTGTCTCTGTCCCTCTTTTTCAGGTAATAATAATCAGCATCGTTTCAGAATGAAATGACCTGAGTGAATGAAATTTCACCTGTTAGGTGTTTTTATTTTCTTGGTACATAAAGATGCTAAGAGATTTTTTTGAGATGTCTTAAGTAATGTGAAAGATAAGAAAATACATAGATTCATTAAAAACAAACCAGAATTGCTTCATCTGGGAAATTTGAAACAAAGGGTAAAGCAGACCACGAAGGATGGCTTTTCAAGCATTTTTTTCCAAGGAAAACATTATTTCTTGGTGGGAAACATTTGTTTTATTAGTTCCTTAACATTTCATATAGGTTGATTTTATATACATCATTTATGATGTTGTATATATGATTTTATATACAACATTGATCTAGAAAGTAACTTTGAATGGAAGTATGACCATCATCTACCATGAATGGTAGTGCCCATGGCTGCAGACGCTTTACCGTCTGAGCCACTAGGGAAGCCCATCATTTCACTAGGGTAGTGCTAATAGGATGATGCTGTAGAAAACATGACATGTGAGCTATTGGTGCCAATGTTATATCTTTGGTTCTATTAATAAAAATATTCCCTCTGTGAAGCAACTCTCCCTAAATCCTTCAATTATCATATTTGGCAGAGAAAAGAGACCTGGAGTGACTTTACTGTGGAAATCCATAGGGTCAGTTCTCCCTATCTTGTTCCAGGCCAGCTATGTTACATGGGAAAAATCCTTTGTGTAGTTAGGGACAGAGGATTTTCAGGCTTCCTTAGTTAGTAAAGCTGTATCTTGGGGAGACACTACAAGATTTTACAGGGAGTAGGGAAGACTGTGGGGACTATCAACAGTCTCACAAGAGGCCCTCACAGCATTTAGAACATATGAGAGTAAACTCTCTAACTTCAACGGCAGCTACTTAATCCCCAAGAGAATCTCCTGACACTTCATTCCTTAGTTTTTAATGCACGTGGTTACTCAGCTATTCCTTCTTTTGTGCCTGCCACCATCTCCCCAGTGAATCTACATTTTACTCTCTCCTTTACTGTGATACTTGATTTCTCAAGGCTTGTGCTTATTGCATTCTCTCTACATGCTATTTTACTAAATTCAGTACCTTGTATATTTCACATTTAAAGTCCCCAAGAAAGATATGATCTGATTAGTTCAACCAGTTATTACTGAGTGTAAAGGAATAGCAGAGCTCATTCCCTGAGCCATGTGATAGTTCCTTAGTCTCAAATCAGTTGATTTCAGTTCAGTTGCTCAGTCATGTCCAACTCTTTGCAGCTCCATGGACTGCAGCACACCAGGCTTCCCTGTACAACATCAACTCCTGAAGCTTGCTCAAACTCATGTTCATTGAGTCGGTGATGCAATCAAACCATCTTATCTTCTGTCATGCCCTTCTCTTCCTGCCTTCAACCTTTCACAGCATCAGGGTCTTTTCCATTGAGTCAGTTTTTGCATCAGGTGGCCAAAGTATTGGAGTTTCAGTTTCATCATAAGTCCTTCCAATGAATATTCAGGACTGATTTCCTTTAGGATGGACTGGTTTCATCTCCTTGTAGTCCAAGGGACACTCAAGAGTCTTCTCCAACACCACAGTTCAAAAGCATCAATTCTTTGGCACTCAGCTTTCTTTATAGTCTAACTCTCCCATCCATACATGACTACTAGAAAAAACATAACCTTGACTAGATGGACCTTTGTGGGCACAGTAATGTCTGTTCTTTTTAATATGCTGTCTAGCTTGGTCATAGCTTTTCTTCCAAGGAGCAAGCGTCTTTTAATTTCATGGATGCAATCACCATCTGCAGTGATTTTGGAGCCCAAGAAAATAAAGTCGGTCACTATTTCCATTGTTTCCCCATCTATTTGCCATGAAGTGATGGGCCCAGATGCCATGATCTTCATTTTCTGAATGTTGAATTTTAAGCCAACTTTTTCACTCTCCTCTTTCAATTTCATCAAGAGGCTCTTTAGTTCTTCTTTGCTTTCTGCCATAAAAGTGGTGTCATCTGCATATCTGAGGTTATTGATATTTCTCCCAGCAGTCTTGATTCCAGCTTGTGCTTATTCCAGCACAGTGCACACAGTCAAAGGCTTTGGTGTAGTTAATAAAGCAGAAGTAGATGTTTTTCTGAAACTCTCTTGCTTTTTTGATGATCCAACGAATGTTGGCAATTTGATCTCTCATTCCTCTGCCTTTTCTAAATCCAGCTTGAACATCCAGAAGTTCACGGCTCATGTACTGTTGAAGCCTGGCTTGGAGAATTTTGAGCATTAATTTGCTAGTGTGTGAGATGTGTGCAATTGTGCAGTAGTTTGAACATTCTCTGGCATTGCCTTTTTTCGGATTGGAATGAAAGCTGACCTTTTCCAGTCCGGTGGCCACTGCAGAGTTTTCCAAATTTGCTGGCATATTGAGTGCAGCACTTTCACAGCATCATCTTTTAAGATTTGAAATACCTCAACAGGAATTCCATCACCTCCACTAGCTTTGTTCATAGTGATGCTTCCTAAGACCCACTTGACTTCGCATCAGGATGTCTGGCTCTAGATGAGTGATCACATCAGTGTGATTATCTGGGTCATGAAGATCTTTTTTTGTATAGTTTTTCTGTGTATTCTTGCCACCTGTTCTTAGTATCTTCTGCTTCTGTTAGGTCCATACCATTTCTGTCCTTTATGGTACCCATCTTTGCATGAAATATTCCTTTGGTATCCCTAATTTTCTGGAAGAGATCTCTAGTCTTTCCCATTCAATTATTTTCCTCTATTTCTTTGCATTGATTATTGAGGAAGTCTTTCTTATCTCTCCTTGCTATTCTTTGGAACTCTGCATTCAAATGGTATATCTTTCCTTTTCTCCTTTGCCTTTCACTTCTCTTCTTTTCTCAG
>NW_011494810.1:5234392-5246253 GCF_000754665.1 Bison bison bison | reverse complement strand
ACAGGCATCATCTTTTAAGATTTGAAATACCTCAACAGGAATTCCATCACCTCCACTAGCTTTGTTCATAGTGATGCTTCCTAAGACCCACTTGACTTCGCATCAGGATGTCTGGCTCTAGATCAGTGATCACACCATCGTGATTATCTGGGTCATGAAGATCTTTTTTTTGTATAGTTTTTCTGTGTATTCTTGCCCCCTGTTCTTAGTATCTTCTGCTTCTGTTAGGTCCATACCATTTCTGTCCTTTATGGTACCCATCTTTGCATGAAATGTTCCTTTGGTATCCCTAATTTTCTGGAAGAGATCTCTAGTCTTTCCCATTCTGTTATTTTCCTCTATTTCTTTGCATTGATTATTGAGGAAGTCTTTCTTATCTCTCCTTGCTATTCTTTGGAACTCTGCATTCAAATGGTATATCTTTCCTTTTCTCCTTTGCCTTTCACTTCTCTTCTTTTCTCAGCTATTTGTAAGGCCTCCTAGGACAACCATTTTGCCTTTTTCATTCTTTTTCTTGGAGATGGTCTCGATCCCTGCCTCCTGTACAGTGTCCTGAACCTCCATCCACAGTTCTTCAGACACTCTGTCTATCAGATCTAGTCCTTGGAATCTATTTGTCACCTCTCCTGTATAGTTGTAAGGGATTTGATTCAGGTCATACTTGAATGGTCTAGTGCTTTTCCATACTTTCTTCAATGTAAGTCTGAATTTTGCAACAAGGATTTCATGGTCTAAGCCACAGTCAGCTCCCAGTATAGAGTTTCTCCATCTTAGTCTGATTTGGGTCAAATCCCATTCCTAACCTCCTCAATCTGTGTAGTGGGAGACAGTGGAATGGGACACTGAGATTCACTTATGGAGGACCATCCAGAAGAAGGATACAGGCAAGGATTGTTTTAACGGCACCCTCAAGATTTTGCTCACATATCAGATAAATTAATAAATGCAGGAGGTTTGAGTACCGACTGAATTGTTCTGTCTAGTTAAAAAAAGATGGCCAAAGGCATCTAATTATTCTTGGAAACTTCTTTCATGATTTCTTGGTTTGATACTTCATTTCTCCACTTCTTATTTTAAATTCTTGTTAAGATTCCTTGTATATATCATAGGTGGCATTAGTGGTAAAGAACCTGCCTGCCAATGCAGGAGATGTAAGAGACATGGGTTCAGTCCTTGGGTCAGGAAAATTCCCTTGAGAAGGGAATGGCAACACACTCCAGTATTCTAGCCTGGAGAATCCCATGGACAGAGGAGCTTGGCCGGCTACAGTCCATGGGGTCGCAAAGAGTGGGACGTGACTGAAGTGACTTACCACGCACGCACACATGAATCACAGACTATCAGATTACAGGTATTTTCACAATGATGTGAAGAGCCGACTCATTGGGAAAGACCTTGATGCTGGCAAGATTGAGGGAGAAGGGAGTGATAGAGGATGAGATGGTTGGGTGGTATCACTGACCTAATAGACATGAGTTTGAGCAAACTATGGGAGATAGTGAAGGACAGGGAAGAACAGGGACAGAGAAGCCTGGTGTGTTGCAGTCCATGGGGTCACAAAGAGTAAGCCATGACTGACTGAAAAACAACAAACAACAACAAACAACAACACAATAATTTCCACAAACATTCAGTGATGAGTTTCAAACTAAAACTATAGTGAGCAGATTGTTGGTCTGCCTAGGAAATGACTGTTTCGAAATCTATGTGTCTCTCTGTGAAATAACATATCCTACAGGGAGGGAGCAAAAATATAATATTCACCCTACCTCAAGTTGGAAGCTTTTATTTGGTTGGTTGGTTTTCTATTTAAGTTTAGAGGAAGATTATTTATCTACGCTTATATTTCTTACTGCAGCTGCAAAGAATACCTCACACAGTAGGTCCTTAGGGAACATTTTCAAAAAGAAATAGAGAATCTAGGACATAATTAAATCTAAAAGTGAACTGTCATTATGAAATCCCATTTCAAAGGAAACTCAAAGTACTGGAAAATCTTTGTGAATTAAGTAGGATACACCCAAAATGCTACAATATGGAAAAACATGCTGGTTTTCACATTCCTTCTCTCATAAATGCATTCTAAGGTCCAAAGCAAATTTGTCTTACTGCATATTGAGACATAATAGCATATTGCTATACACTTTAAAGCTCTTATCATCATTTACATTTCAAAGGGAAAAATTTTGCTTCATCAGTTCATATCATGATGATCAGTAGAATCATTAATATGAAAAGTTAAATCCTCCATCAATTTTTTTGGCCTCAAGAGCTTTGCAAAATTCTAATTTCTTTAAGCGGATTCTATTTTGTGTTCTTTACCTTATCTTAAAAAAAAATCCATGCAACCAGAGAGGATGATTTATGAAACACAATGATACAATGTTTACTAAATATACTTCAAAACTAATACTGGGAAGATTCAGCACAAGTGGTGAAAGTTTAATATGAAGTTCTTTGAGACCTTAGATATTTTTTTCTTTTTTATGCATTTTGCTTAACTGGGTTTTTAATAAAGTCATGCATGGATTATTCATCTAGTCCTACTTAAAGTACTAGGTGATTCTCACACCCTCCTTTACTTCCTACCTATCAGGTTTAAATATAATGAAAACAAAGGTTAAGAAAATACAGCTTCATGTCTTGGATACCTTTGCATTATTTCACTGGGTATAATTTTTCTGGAAAGTTGAAGGATCACACCCTATGTCTCCATGTTATCTGATCACGTAGTCTTTTTGCTTGTCACCAGTTCATATTTTCTATAGTTCCAAAATAATTGATTTTTTAAAAATTACTCATATTATAAATAAATGCAATCTCATTATTAAAAAGATTCACACAATATTTCACTATCTAAAGCATTTCAAGATAGTCAAATATTTTAAATAATTTCTTACCTTATGATATATCCCCTAACTTTATTTCTAAAACAAAACAAGAAACTCCCTCCCCATTTCATGTTAAAATTAACTGAGCCTTTTATTTCTTTTTTTCCTTTTTACCTTAGGCATCAAAAATTAATTAGAAGTAAACAGAAGTTTTATTATTTTAGTTAGTTTTCTTGTGTTTGTTAAATCACATTTCTGTATCTTGGGTTTTTTTCTACCATTACTGAAATACATCCTCAGCCATATTTTTCAGAGACTGAGGGGGGTAAAACCAAACCATTGCTTGTCTAAATTTTTTTTTTGTCTTTCCACAGAAATGTAATATGGTCAAGTATATTAATTCTGGTTCAAAACATTATTCAGCAGAAATTTGACAATAATGTTTCAATGTTTTATTGAAATCAATATTGCTATCAAAAATTCTGATTTAAAATACTGCGTTCCATCTTTTGGACAAATCTGGATTTAAATTTTGATTACTTGTGTGTTTTTCCTATGTGAATGCATTTAGGATTTTTCTGTTTATCCTCAGGTTTCTAAAATTTCATGACGGTGTAACTCACCCTGTCTTTCTACAGTCATCCTATACAACTTTTGGTGAGTCTCTCAGTTTGAAGACTTCTATTTTTCTTCAAATCTGAGAGCTCACTTTCTCTATTTTATTGCTGTATTTCTTTCTCTTTTAAATTCTCTATTTTCTTCTAAAACTCCTATTATACTGATGTTAAAAATTCAGGATCTATACTATTATCTAAGTTTTCTCATCTTTTATTTCTACACTATTTTGGACAGTATTCTGAGATAAGTCTCAGTTTTTATTATGTACAAATTTTAGTTCTCAACAGAGAATATAGTCAAAGAGGGTTCAAGTTCAAACATCTGTTTTCCCTGACTTAGGAACAGCCATTCATTCACTCAGTATACACTATATCTTTATCTCCAGGGTTTAAGATAGTTTCCTTAACCCAGTGGGAAATAAAGACAGAAATTAAACAAGGCCTCCTCCCTCTAGAAACTTTATGAGCTATAGAAATAAAATGATGCATGTGTGCCTGATGTATAGAAGTAGAAGAAAATGAAATAAGATCTGTTAGAGATGCAAGATTTGGGATTCATTACAATCCCAAAGAAAGGCAATGCCAAAGAATGTTAAAACTACAGTACAATTGCACTGATTTCAAATGTTAGCAGAGTAATGCTCAAAATTCTCCAAGCAAGGCTTCAATAGTACATGAACTGAGAACTTCCAGATGTTCAAGTTGGATTTAGAAAAGGCAGAGGAACAAGAGATCAAATGGCCAACATCCATTGGATAATAGAAAAAGGCAAGATAATTCCAGAAAAACATGTCTGTCTGGTCAAGGCTATAGTTTTTCCAGTGGTCATGTATGGATGTGAGAGTTGGACCATAAAGAAGGCTGAGCACTGAAGACTTGATGTTTTTGAACTGTGGTGTTGGAGAAGGCTCTTGAGAGTCCCTTGGACTGCAAGGAGATCAAACCACTCAATCCTAAAGGAAGTCAGGCCTGAATTTTCAATGGAATGATTGATACTGAAGCTGAAGCTCTAGTACTTTGGTCACCTGATGCAAAGAACTGACTCACTGGAAAAGACCCTGATTCTGGGAAAAATTGAAGGCAGGAGGAGAAGGGGACAACAGAGGATGAGACTGTTGGGTGGCATCACCAACTTGATGGATGTGAGTTTGAGCAAGCTTCAGGAGTTGGTTAAGGACAGGGAAACCTAGTGTACTGCAGTTCATAGGGTTGCAAAGAGCCAGACATGACTGAGCAACTGAACTGAACTGAAAGATACCAGAAGAAACCAGATGATCAAGATCTTGAATGTCATGAACAGGAATTTAATGTTATCAGAAATATAGAGGGAAGCACACACTGAGTTTTAAAAAGTGCTAATGTGAGCTAGTTCATTATTTTTAAGATTACTCTGACTGCCTTGTGAAAAACAGATTGGAGGGAAACAAGAGTAGGAGTAGAAGACTATTGCAGGAGGTCATCACATGGATGAGCTTAGCTTTATATGTTGGCAGTGCAGACGGAGAGAAATGGACAAACGTGAGATAAATTTAGGAGGCATGCATGTCATGAGTTGCTAATCAGCTGAATACGGAACATAAGAGAGAATGAGGAATCAAAGACAATGCTGGAGATTTTGACTTACATAATGAGCTCCGAGTAGATATGAGGGTGATGGTATTATTTTTGAAGTAATTTTTAAATTACTTAAAAATTAACCCATTTGAATGGGTTTTGAAAAGTAAATAAATGGATGAAAAATAAAGGGTGCAGGGAGACCATAATAGACAAGATGGTAGATGCAGTGGCAAAAAAAAAAAAAAATTTGAGAAAACATGATGAAATAAAAAATGAACATGACAGGAGGAGCTGGATAAATGTATCGATCATTCATTTACCTTTTTTTAAATGTAGAACCCATGTCATAAATCTCACTTTCCAATAAGGCCTTACAATTTAGATTTTCTCAACTAAAATTGTTAATCTGAATTTATGTTAATACATATTTTCAAATGAGTATGATTTCCATTAATGAGTGTTGCCAGTTCATAGTCTTCCTTGGATTATTTTTTATTATAGTGCTTTATTTTTTATTATGTCCTGTGAAGCCAGCTTATAAACTACAGAGAAATAATGGGGGAATATGAGGTGATTTTGGGTGTTGGTCCTTCTACCATCTGCTGGTTTCCTGGATTTCATTTATGAAACAAACAAAAAAAAAATGGACTTGTTTCAGAGACACATGTGAGCACACAAGAGTCCATGAAGTACCCGTGGAGTCTTTGCTCATGTCTTAGACGTACCTATGTTATACTGTTTCCATTTCATATTTGTTGTACCTTACTTTTTCCATCTTTTTCAGATCCTGAAAATAATACCCTGTTTTTCTAAAGATAAGTCACTTAGGCTCCTCAAAATTCTATGGCTCAAAAAAAATTCCCATTCTTGTCAAAGTACTTTTCGTATACTGTATATTATATATGTATGAAAGTGAAAGTGTTAATCACTCAGTCATGTCCAACTCTTTGAGACCCCATGGACTGTAGCCCACCAGACTCCTCTGTCCATGGAATTCTCCAGACAAGAATACTAGAGTGGGTTTCCATTTCCTTCTCCAGGGGATCTTTCTGACCCAGGGATCAAACCTGGATCTCTGGCATTGCAGGCAGATTCTTTACTACTGAGCTACCAGGGAAGCTCTCTCTCTCTTTCTCTCTCTCTCTTTCTCTCTCTCTTTCTCTCTCTCTCTCTTCCTCTCTCTCTCTCTCTATATATATATATATACACATATATACACACACATATATATATAAATACATACACATATGTACATAACATAGATACACACTCTCTTCAGCTTAACACAGAGTATTTGCTGAATTCATCATTGTATGGTTGAGTACCTTTTATTAAAAAATAAAATGTCTCTTTCCAAGATAATAAATTTCTCTATCACTGACTACTAATAATGGGGTAGAAACCTCTGATTCACAATGATAAACAATCACAGTTGTCTAGGTAACGTCAGGACATTTCTCCTCTTGGGTACACATCTTTGCTCATACATCTCCAAGGAAGATAAAAGTACATAATAAGGAACATCTAGATTAGAAACTGTATAAAGAATTAAAGTACTTTTCCATGTGTCTTAAAATACAAACATTACTGTATGTTTTTAAGCATAAAAAATCCCTGTACTGTTTAGCATGTAAGGAATGATATTAATGCTAAAATTTTATTCAATTCAAATTCTAACTTGCAACAGGAACCCTTTCAGTCCTTTTTATATAATTTGCCCACCCTTAAATTTTAAGAATTTCTCAGAGTTAAATTTGGTCCTATACTAGACACTACAACTTCTGATACTGTCCACTGGAAGTTGGAAATATACTTCACATTCTTGCCTTGAATTTATCTAAATAGCCAAGCAATGCTTAGTTGTTACTTGTAGGAACATTTGATGCATTTACAACAAATAAATGACCTCTTATATTTCAAAAAATATTTTGTAAATGTAACTCAGAAGAGCAACATCCTGAAATATGTTTGATATCTTTAGGATTCATACTCATTGCTTTAGAAAAAAGGACATTCTTCAAAGCTACCGAGTAATATTACATATATGTTTTAGTCAGTTAAACACTATGGGCTTTTGACAAATGCTTTCCTGATTCATTCTTCAATCATAAGGTCTATAATAGTCCCCATCTGCCACTTTGCTATTTTCACAACAGTTTGGATATAACAAAGAATGTGGACATTTGCTTTGTCCACGCAGTTAATATGTGTATCCTATTTTCTAATAAAGCCTATAAGTTCTATTGATAGTGAACAAATTTGGTGACAAAAATACATGCATGACAGCTTGAATTGTTAAACACAAATGCACTCTCTTAAAATAACCAGGAAAATAGCAATGCCTTCTATGGACAACAGCTGGTGGGATGGAAATATTAGAAAGAGTATAGTGTTTGTAGCCAGTCAGAACTAACAGGGTCTGAATAAGATTCCTAAACTTCACTTTCTTTATGAATTGGCTAAGTGAAAGCTTACTTCAGTTCACAGCAGTGTCAAGAAAAGAGAATAGCTAAAGTAGAAGTTCCCAATTACTGCCAGTCAATGGAGCCACAAAATATCAATGGCCTGAAGTAGGAGTCTCCAACTCCAGTATAAGATTTAAGACAAAGGAGTATTAAGGGCTGGGAGGAATAGACAAGTTCAAGACTCTTTTAAAATATGTAAACTCATTAGTTTTATTTCCTAAAGTAATCTAATAAAATAGGTCTGCTGATAATTTTGAGAAGCCTAGCCCTGACCTCAGGGAGAGTGTCTGTGCTTCTCAAGTGCTCATAAGCAGGACTCTTGCATATTTCTCTTAGTTCAAGCCAGTATCATACTTCAAAGTGCCCACTTTTGCCTTTTTCACATCCAGATCAAAGATTTTAATTCAAAGAAAACAATGGCGATAAGGCTGCAATTTTCTCAGCTTGTCTCTTCCTGCAATTAATAACAATGTATCTTCCTTAATACTGGCTTCTTCACCTATTCTATTTCACCTGCCAGTGGTCAATCTCTCTAACCATGTTCTGGATCTGAACTCACTTTCTTCCCCATGGCTCATCCATCTATAGTCCCCTCTCGCTTATATGTTCAGTATCTTCTATTATAGAAATTCATCTGTAAACATATCAGCTTATTTAAAAACTATAATTATAAATCAACATAAGATGGTTCATAAAAGGGAAAAATCCATCAACTGGACTTCAACAAAAATGTTTTGCTCTTCAAAAGAACCTATCAAAAGGAAAGAGAGTTAATGATGAGGACAAAATACTTATAAACCACATGCCTGACAAAGGACTATTATCTAGAATATACAAAGTATTTTCAAAACTCAACAGTAAAATAAACAATCCAATTAGGAAATGGACATGGCTATAAACCATAAAGTGACATAAATAAAAGCTTGATATAATTACTATGGATGCAGATGATCTTACAACATTACAGCAATGAGAGTAGATGGTAAATAAGGAGGACAATTTAATTTCATGATAATTTGTTGGCTAGAGTGGAGAGTATCAAAACTCTAGAAACAACTCAGCTTGATTTAAAAAATTAAAACAGAGAAAGAATAGAAATTGCAAATGAATATGGCTCACTACCTTCCAGGAAAGGTAGTGAAATTTAAAATTGAAAGACAGAGACTCCTTGAATTATCTATATACTAAAATGCGTTACATAGAGGCTTGAAACACTAGGCTACACTCTCCTTTCTCAACAGTCAAGTAGGACACGAAACGCAATGGAATGATGCCAAGAAAGTTCTGAAATGGAAGCATTTTGACCCAAAGATCTTATTCCTGGCTTCACCCTGAAAGCACCTCATCTCAAGCATGATCTGAATCACTTTTACTTCCTTTATCACATGATTCCTAACTCCATGAGGTGGAATACCTCTGGGCCTGCTGGGCATTCAAAGGTTAGGTGGGCAACTCACAAATGTGGAAATGGGAACACTCTATGGGTTTACCTTCAACTGATTAATAATGGAAGCTGATAGAAAGATTCACTCTCTTTTATCCTTCAGCTGAACGGTTTCTGAAATACTTTCTAAGGAGCCTCATAGGAAGTCCCAGAGGAACCATCCTAGTACACCACACCAGTGACTGACTCAGTTTCAGCCTCTGCAAGACCTCCATTCTGTGGGATCACTGGTCATAATAAATTGCTTTATATAAGACCCTTTCCTCCCGTTCTTTCTAGAGGGAACTCTGGCTGAAACATTTGATACCAGAAAAGTGTCAAATAAGGTAGAAAACAAACATGGAATGATATTCTGGAACCAGATCACTCACAAGTGAGGTATTGCTAAGAACCCCACTGTTGATGCAAGGTGGGTAGTTAATCCGTGACATCCTGCAGATTCAGGATTATTAAGAGGCAGGTTGGGATGAGGTATGGGTGATAGTGAAGCATTGGCCTATTCAGCTGTTGTAACTCTTGGGCATTACAGGGTCAGTGATAAGGATTTTGCCTAGTGCTTTAACAGCCTTAAGGAAATAAAAACTGTCAACTCAAAGCATTCTGTGAAATGGAGGAGGCCTCAAGATTTACACATAAAGGTAGTACAATAGAACATCAAATGAGATAGGATATGGGATTGCACATACAGGATGATGGTGGGACCTTGATATTTGACTAGATATACCTGATATTTTTATACCCCAGACTTTCCCATACAATCTGGACTAGTAAAAGCAGGTCCTTCAGCATGTTTATAAGCAAGCAGCCTCCTAATGCCTAGAGACACTACAAAGACCTCACCTGAGGAAGGGGCCATGCAAAAATGAAGCCTGGTCTCTTCAACATGCTTCCTACATTCCCTCTCAGATTACAGGCCAAAAACTACAGCTGAAATCAAGCACCAAATGCCTCTTCTGCTCTGAGAGAAAATAGCATTCATCCACAAACAACTGTAATATTTGGCTTGTTGGTACTGACAGAAACCAGCAGAGTGGGTCTTGAAGGCATTGGACTGGGGAAGTACGGAATATAAGTCTGGATAGGGGAGAATTCATTAACATAGAAGCCCTATTCTGGACACAGGATGTTGTGTTTTGGCAAGGAACTATTGTTAATCAACCATTGCTATGTAGCAGATTCCCGTCAACCTAACGGATGTAATGGTACACTCTTAAAATCCTCGTTTCTGCAGTTTAGGAGTCTGGGCTTCTCTTTGCTTCTGAGTCTCACAAGGTTACATTCAAGGTATTAACTTGGGCTGCAGTTTAATCTGAAGTTCAGAGTGAAGAAGGGTCCTCTCCCAAGCATATTCCATTGTTGGTAGAATTCACTCCCTATGGTCTACTGGACTGAGGGCCTCCATTCTCAGTTGGCTATTAGCCAGCATGTCTGTTGCCTTAGTTTATTTGATTATTGCCTCTCAATAGGGCAGCTCACAGTATAGTTGCTCACTTTAAGTCAACAAGGGAGAGACAGTGTATCCTAGGAGAATGTGCTATGATGTTAACTAACGTGATAACAGAAATGGTATTCTATCACCTTAGGCATAATCTACTGGGTAGAAACAAATCGGTTTCTGCCCAGTGGAAGTGGAAGGGATTACACAAGAGCAAGAGGACCAAGAAGCAAGGGTATTTGGGAGGCATCCTAGAATCTTTCTGCAACATTAATACACTACTGGGAGGACCCAGGAAGTTTCCTCAATGGCCTCAGGTAAATAAGGAGAAGATACTGGAACTTGAAAAAGAATTGATATAAAGTTCAGAAGACTCAAGTAGATGGGGATATTGAAATGAATTTAAGATATTTGACTGGCAACTCCACCACCTGATTGTTCCACAGAGAAACTCTCCCTTCACTAAAGAAGTAAGAAATAAGCTCCTGTAGAGGGGTAGCTGTTTCTCTCTACACATACTTGCTCAAAGGAGATGCTGCTATGGAATTGGGCTAGCTGGTATGGGGAATAATCGAGTCCTGTCATGGCAAAGGCCAGATAGCAGCATTCAACAGAAAGAAGCAAGATGGAAGGCATTGCTATTAAGGCAGCCAGGCCCTCACTTATACTTTATATTCCGGAAACAGGCACATAAGTTTATGAGAAAATTTTAGTCCAATTGTATATTTGTTTGTATCTGACTCAGGATGTACTCATACATTAAAGTGAACTCAAGCAATAAGAGTCAACCACATTTTGGAAATAGTTGTGAAAAAAGATACAGTACATGATTTTGTAAGGATTATGACATTGCTACTCAAGAAAACAGTGATAAAAGTGTTAGGAAGTAGGGGCACAGGAGATGCTAGAATTTATATTATTCAGAAAACTGTTTGGATGATTAAATCAGATAATATTTATAAGACTTTTGGCATACAACAGCATCCAGCTCAAAAGGTCATCTTGAGTTGTTATTTCATCTGATAACAAGCATATCATGGGAATTCTAAAGAACCAAGTTTAGGTTTCATAAATAAATCAAATTCTGTAGCTGGGGTGTCAAGACTTAGAGAAACTACAACTCTCAGATATAATGAATTGAATAATGTGTCAGGTTTATCACTCTATGTAAAGCTGGTAAAGAGACTAATGAAAGGTTTTATAATGAATATTCTCTTCAACAGAGTAAAAAAAATATATTTATATATTTATATATAATATATATAAATATATATTATATAAATATATATATATATCCGAGAAGGCAATGGCACCCCACTCCCGTACTCTTGCCTGGAAAATCCCATGGACAGAGGAGCCTGGTAGGCTGCAGACCATGGGGTCGTGAAGAGTCGGACACGACTGAGCGACTTCACTTTCACTTTTCACTTTCATGCATTGGAGAAGGAGATGGCAACCCACTCCAGTGTTCTTGCCTGGAGAATCCCAGGGACAGGGGAGCCTGGTGGGCTG
>NW_011494810.1:5230886-5234292 GCF_000754665.1 Bison bison bison | reverse complement strand
GTGGCAACCCACTCCAGTGTTCTTGCCTGGAGAATCCCAGGGACAGGGGAGCCTGGTGGGCCGCCGTCTATGGGGTCGCACAGAGTCGGACACGACTGACGCGACTTAGCAGCAGCATATATATATATATATATGTATATATTACTATAAACCCTGTTGTTTCCAACCAGAAGGGTCTTAGTTACCAAGGAGGCTAAAGTCAATAGAATGACCTGAAGAAGCAGTGACTGGAAATGAAGTTACTGGAGTGACTAAGCCCACTTTGCATTCAGCAAGCTTTGTGTCAGAAAACAACAGTCATGTCACAGATCAAACAAATAACAGGTCAAACAACTCAGGAACATTTGGTCTGGTGGGCTGAGTGGTCCTATGATGTCAACTTCTTTATCTCCATAACCTGTGATAAGTCACTCTATATAGCCGAAGAGACTTTCCAGATATGAGTAAACCTTAGGATCTTGAAATGGATAGATGATCCTGAATTATAGCAGTGGGCCAAAATATTATATTCACATGGGTCATTGTGAGAGGGAAACAGGAAGGCTAGAGTCAGAGAGAAAAATGGGAATATGCTGCACTGCTGGCTTTGAAAATGAAAAATAAAGCCATGAGTCAAGGAATGCTGGCAGCTGGACAAGATGGAAAACACAAGGAAAGGGATTATACCTGGTGACCCTCCAGAAGGGATGCAGCACAGGCGATGCTAGAATGCTTAGCCCAGTTAAAATGATATTAAAATGATTCTGACCCTCCAAACTGTAAGATAATAAAGGTGTGTGGTTTTAAGCCACCAAGTGTGTGGTAATTTTGTATAGCAGCCATAGGAAGCTAATATATCATGGAATAGAAGGCAACAGTTAGTATGAAAAAAATAAAATTCCCAAAGATAATATAAAGAAAAAGTTCAAATCAGGAATTTTAAAGAAGACTCTATAAAGAATGGGAAAGATGTTGTCAAATCTCCCTAGATAACTTGAAGTCAAGAATGACAACCCTTGTCCAATTTCATTTCTAAGTATCACTGTGTTGAAAGGCATAGATTTAGATTAGATTATTAAAGGCATGTGTATTTAGATTATGGAATACAGTAGCTGATTGCATCGCTTCATTACTGTTTATTTTAATGCTTCACTAACAGAGAACAACATGGCTTCTGAAAGTCCCACAGCCTGCGTATGAATTCTGGCTCCATCACTTACTAGATCTGTGACTGAAAGAAGTCACCTGAACTTTGTGCCTCATCTCTTATCTATGAACACGTCAAGTTACTAATGTCTGATTTACAGAGTTGCTATGAGCACTAATCGGAGAAGGCAATGGCACCCCACTCCAGTACTTTTGCCTGGAAAATCCCATGGAAGGAGGAGCCTGGTAGGCTGCAGTCCACGGGGTTGCTAAAAGTCGGACACAACTGAGTGACTTCACTTTCACTTTTCACTTTCATGCATTGGAGAAGGAGATGGCAACCCACTCCAGTGTTCTTGCCTGGAGAATCCCAGGGACAGGGGAGCCTGGTGGGCTGCCATCTATGGGGTCGCACAGAGTCGGACACAACTGAAGTGACTTAGCAGCAGCAGCATGAGCATTAACAGAGAGAATATTTAAAAGCATCTAGAATGGTGTCTGATATACAGTAAGTACATGCAAAATTTTTCATTTGATTCTTCAGTTCTCACATCACCAGAGTGAGAATAACACTTAATACACTAACATTTTCAAGACAAAGAGAAAAAGGTATCATGTGTCACATTCTAGCTAGCATTTCTCAATGGTTTTCCTCTTTTCATAATTATTTTATATTAACTTGTCTTTCATGAAATTCACAAATGCCATGTTACTGGACTGTTGTCAAAATTGAAAAAAAAAATATGCTTAAGAAAATACATCCAGGCATTAAGTTATGGGTGACAAAAATTCTGTACCAAAAAATATTCCCTAGAGGAAATATTTTCTTTATTCATTTTATATTAATTTATTGAGTTGTATTTTGGGGGAAATATTTCTGAACAGTTTCTTCTATGCTGTCATATAGAAGATCAACACAAAGAGGAGATGAAGATGGGGGAATAGGAGGACATTGAGCTGACCTTCCCTCACGAACATATCAAAAAAATATATCTATATCTGGAGCAACTCTTGCTGAAAACAAACTGGCATCTGACAGAAAGACTGTTATACAACCAAGGCTGTAAGAATGATATACAAGGAATCAGACAGGAAGAGAAGGGAAGAGATCAGGTAGGGATAGGCACTCCTATGAGGGCACACAAAAGAGAGGATTGCATAGACTGAGTGCAATCCCTGGGGAGTGAGATGTTGAAATCACAGGCCAGAGCTATAGGGTCTGCTACTGGGTAAGTCCCCATTGACTGCTCTGAAGACCAGTGGGATTCGCAGGGGCAATGTGAGAAACTGGAACTGCACTCGTGAAGAGCATGCACGTGCTGAAACAAGGCAGAGAAAAATCTGAGGCAGCCTAGGACTCTTGCTAGTTTCCTGTGACTTTCCCAGCATCTGTCCCAATCCACAGTGAGGGACAGCTCTGGCGTATCCTGCTCTGTGGCAGAGACCCTCACCCACCCCCCGCCACTAATGGGAAGGTCAGCATTGACATGGAGCGTGAGCAACTATGGGGACAGAGCAGGCTTGATCCAGCACTACACTGAACAGTGCAAGAGCATCCCTTAGACACACTTGTGGAGGCAGAGGACTGGGAGCAGTCTGGGGTGCCATGCCAAGACTGCCAAAACACATACCCCAGCCCATACTGGGTGCCACTCTAGCACCTTTTATTTTAGCATTGCTGTCCTCTGGGGTGAAGGTGCCAGAGGAGAGATCACACACTTAGAGGGAAGAGAACCAATTCAGACCAGAAACTCAGAGTTTCCTCCAGAGCCCAGGGACCAACCCCTGCCCCTAATCCAGTGGTATCGGCCACTGAGCCTAGGACAGCCCTAACTCACATCTGGCTGTCTCTAACCTTGAAAGTCAAAGTGAAAATTTGGTGGTGTCCAACTCTTTGCAACCCTGTGGCCAATACAGTCTATGGAATTCTCCAGGCCAAAATACTGGAGTGGGTAGCCATTCCCTTCTCCAGGGGATCTTTCCAAACCAGGGAATGAACCAAGGTCTCCCGTGTTGCAGGCAGATTCTTTACCATCTGAGCCACAAGGGAACTCTCTAACCTTACCTCTCAGGAAAAAGAGAAGGATGTTCATACTCTTCACCTCTAATTAACATAGCATTGGTAGTCCTACCTATAGCAGTCAGACAAAAAAAAAAAAGGAATAAAATGCAACCAAACTATAAGGAAATAAATAAAACCATCACTATTTATAGATGACCTGATACTTTATGTACAAAACCCTTAGGTTTCCCCCAAAAAAAAAAAAAAAAAAATGATGAG
>NW_011494810.1:5206731-5230786 GCF_000754665.1 Bison bison bison | reverse complement strand
TTCAGTAAAGTTTCAGGACCAGAAATCAAATGATCAAATTGTCAACATTCATTGGATCATAGAAAAAGCAACAGAATTCCAGAAAAACATCGACTTCTGCTTTATTGACTATCCCAAAGCCTTTGACTGTTTGGATCACAACAAACTGTGGAATATTATTCAACAGATGGGAATACCAGACCGCCTTATCTGCCTCAAGAGAAATCTGTATGCAGATCAAGAAATAACAGAGCCAGACATGGAACAATAGACTGGTTCCAAACTGGGAAAGGAGTACGTCAAGGCTGTATATTGTCACCCTGCTTATTTAATTTGTATGCAGAGTACATTATGTGAAATGCCACGCTGGATTAATCACAAGCTGGAATCAAGATTGCTGGGAGAAATATCGATAACCTCAGATATGCAAATGACACCACCCTATGGCAGAAAGTGAAGAGAAAGTGAAGTGCCTCTTGAGTAATGCACTAAAGTTTATTTCATAGTTTTGAAAAATGTACCATGGTTGTGTAAGATGTCAGCATGAAAAATAATAACTGAGGCCATTTGGACAAATGGAATATACCCTTCTTGAGTTAGACTTTATAGATTTCAAAGTTGTGGAACTCATGTTTGAAAAAAGTGTTCTTTATAAACATAAAAGACTAAAATTTGAAAAAAAAAAAAGCAACGCACGGGGACCTGTGAGCTTGTGCAAACTACCAGTGAGCCAGCACCACAGTCCACCTAGCATGGTGTTTGATAATAGGAAGTCTGGCAATCCAAGAGTGGGGCATGAAATCAATTTGGAGCCATAAAGCCTTTTTTTTTTTAAATTTAATACAGTGAACTTTATAGATGTAAAAAAAAAGAAAGAAAGTAAAAGAGGAGAGTGAAAAAGCTGGCTTAAAACTCAACATTCAGAAAACTAAGGTCATGCATCTGGTCCCATCACTTCACGGCAAATAGGTGGGGAAACAGTGGAAACAGTGACAGACTTTATTTTCTTGGGCTCTAAAATCACTGCAGATGGAGACTGCAGCCATGAAAGTAAAAGATGTTTGCTCCTTGGAAGAAAAGTTATGACCAACCTAGACAGCACATTAAAAAGTAGAGACATTACTTTGCCGACAAAGATCTTTCTAGTCAAGGCTATGGTTTTTCCAGTGGTCATGTATGGATGTGAGAGTTGGACTATAAGGAGAGATGAGCACCGTAGAATTGATACTTTTCAACTGTGGTGTTGAAGAAGACTCTTGAGAGTCCCTTGGACTGCAAGGATATCCAACCAGTCCATCCTAAAGGAAATCAGTCCTGAATATTGATTGGAAGGACTGATGGTAAAGCTGAAACTCCAATACTTTGGCCACCTGATGTGAAGAACTGACTCATTAGAAAGGACCCTGATGCTGGGAAAGATTGAAGGCAGAACAAGGGGATGACAGAGGGTGAGATGGTTGTATGGCATCACCTTCTGTATGGACATGAATCTGACCAAGCTCTGGGAGTTGGTGATGGTTAGGGAAGACTGTTTTGCTGCAGGCCATGGCAAAAAGTTGGACCGGGCTGAGTGACTGAACTGAACAGAACTGAAAGTTTCAGCATACAAGATTATCATACATAAACCTGCTGCTTATCCATATACTAATAATGATCTATAAGAAAGAGAAAGGAAGAAAACAATGACATTTAAAATTGCACAAAAATTTCTTTAAAAAGAGCAAAATACATAGGAGTAAATTTAACCAAACAGGTGAAAGACCTACATTTTAAAATATCTAATTCACGGATGAAGAAAATTGAAGAGGATACAAAGATATAGAAAGACATGCCATGTTCATGGCTTTGAAGAATTAATATTGTTAAAATGTCCATACTACCAAAGAAATCTACAGATTTAATGCAATCCTTATCAGATAGAACTAAAACAAATGATCCTGAAGTTTATATTAAACCACAAAAGATACCAACTAGCCAAAGCAATCTTGAGAAAAAAGAACAAAACTGGAAGTTTCAGGCTTCCTGACTTCAGACTATACCACAAAGATACAGTAATCAAAACACAGTCTGGTACTGGAACAAAAACAGACATAGATCAATGGAACAAAATAGCTCAGAAATAAAATCACATATGTTTAATCTATAGTAAAGGAAGCAGGAATGTACAATGGAGAAAAGATAGTCTCTTCTGTAAGTGGTTGCTGGACAGCTACATGTAAAATAATACAGAATCAGAATATTTCCTCACACCATATACAAAAATATAGTGGATTAAAGACTAAAGTGTAAGACTGGAAACCATAAAACTCTTAACAGAGAAAATAGCAAAACACTCTTTGATATATACTGAAACACTATTTGGGGGGAATCTGTTTCTTTAGGAAAAGGAAACAAAAGCAAAACAAACAACTGGAACCTAATAGAATGTAAAAGCTTTTGCACAGGAGAGGAAACCATCAATAAAATGAAAAGACAACCTATGGAATGGGAGCAAATATTTGCCAATGATATGACCAATAAGGGGTTAATATCCAAAATATATAAACGGCTCATGCAAATCAATACATTTTAAAAAACTTGATTAAAACTGAGCAGATTACCTAAATTGACATTTTTCAGAACAAAACATATATATGGCCAACAAGCACATAGAAAGATGCTCATCTCCAATCATTAGAGAAATGTAAATCAAAACCACAATGAGATATCACCTCATACTGGGCAGAACAGCCATTATCCAAAAAAGAACAAAAATAGCAAATATTGGCAAGAATGTAGAGAAAGGTGAACCCTTGCACACTGTTAGTAGGAAAAGAAATTAGTGCAGGCACTATGGAAGAACAGTTGAATATTCCTTAAAACTAAAAATAGAACTACATATAATTTGGCATTTCCACTCTGTGGTATATAGCTGAAGAAAACAAAAACACTAATTCAAAAAGATGCATGCACCCTAATGTTCATAGCAACACCATTTACAATAGCCATTATATAAAAGCAAACTAAACGTCTTTAAACAACTGAATGGATAAAGAAGATGTGATGCATACATGCACACACACACACCTACAGACACACACACATACACACAATATGGAATGTTACTCAGGCACAAAAAGAAAAAAATTCTTCCATGTATAAAAACATGAATGCGCATAGAGGTTATTATGCTTAGTGTGGCTAGAGAAAGACAAATCTCTATATAATCACCTATATGTGGAATCTAAAAAATAGAAAGAGAAGAAAAAAAGAATATAACAAAACAAAATACTGTAAGATATAGAAAACAACTTAGTGGTTACCAGGGGTGAGGTAGACGAAAGAAGCAAGATAGGGGTAGGGGATAAGAGATACAAACTACTAGGGTATGAAGTAAATAATCTACAAGTTTACATTGTTCAGTACAGGAACTATAGCCAATATTTCACAATAATTTTAAGTGGAATATGCTCAATGAAAATATTGAATAACTGTTGTTTGCCTGAAATTTATATATATATTCTAAGTCAACTACACTTAAATATATTAAAAAAAAAAAAAAAAAACCCTGAAGGGTAGAAAAGACAAAATCTGGAGAGCCTGGGTGAAGGAAACAATAATGTAAGCTTTGGGAGATACCAATGACTATCTGTACTGTTCACCATAATAACCCTGCTCCTGATTCAGGCCTTAAAAAAGAGTAGCCATTCAATTCATACTGTTAGATGTATGAATACACGAACTGAAACTTCCTGGTGCCAACTCTGACTCAGATTATCAGTTAATCCTCACAACAATATTGTATTCTAGTTTTATTGATACTCTTTATTAATATTTTTATTTCACTGATGATTAAAACTCATGCCTAGAGGATTTTACTAATTTGCTCAAGAGAACACATTATGACATTGGGATTCAGAACCAAGTCTACACAACTCCATCATCTGAAAGCTTTACATGCTGCTGCTGCTGCTGCTGCTGCTAAGTCGCTTCAGTCGTGTCCGACTCTGTGCGACCCCATAGACGGCAGCCCACCAGGCCCCACCGTCCCTGGGATTCTCCAGGCAAGAACACTGGAGTGGGTTGCCATTTCCTCCTCCAATGCATGAAAGTGAAAAGTGAAAGTGAAGTTGCCCAGTCATGTCTGACTCTTAGCGACCCCATGGACTGCAGCCTACCAGGCTCCTCCATCCATGGGATTTTCCAGGCAAGAGTACTGGAGTGGGTTGCCATTGCCTTCTCCAGAAAGCTTTACATAACCACATTAAAAATGCAAACCTTTAAGTAAAATGGCAGTCAGTATTCCCAGGGCACATATACATGGTTAGCCTGCACAAGGTGAGGAGAGCAAGGGGCTGAGTGACTTACCACTTTTGAAGTTGTCTGAATGATCACTGTTCCATCAACACAACTGAATGCGTTGCCTTTGAATAACAAATGGTTTCACCAATATAAATTGTAATTTAGTTAGTATATACTACCCAAAGGGACTTCCCAAGTGGCACAGTGGTAAAGAATCCGCCTGCCAATGCAAGAGATGCAGGGGATACCGATTTGATCCCTGGGTCGGGAAGATCTCTTAGAGTAGGAAACAGCAACCCACTCCAGTATTCTTTCCTGAGAAATCCCACAGACAGAGGACCCTGGTGGGCTACAGTCCATGGGGTCACAAAGAGTCTGATGCGACTGAGTGCACAGACACACACATACTACCTAAAACTGTGAGCATACTTTGTATCACGTTGCCACTGACCAGCAGAGGTATATTCATACAAATCAGGGCCTGTAAGTTCAGTCCTTTGGGACAGGCCAGTTCAGGTGAGGTAGATTCAATTAGAAAGAAAAATCTGTTTCTTAACTGCAAACTGTTGTTCATAATGAAGTCCAGGCAGACCAGCTCAGATCCATCATCCCCTGCAGCCCGTACAGCTCTGTTACCTGCCAGGCTGATGGAGGATCAATAGCATCATCATACACAAGGGCTGCTCAAACATGAGCTTATTATTTGCTGACACGTTGATCGCTGCTGCCCATGCTCACTGCAGTAATTCCTCCTATGCAAAATTTATAGCTTCCATTCCTATGTAATATTTTTCAATGACATCCCTTATTTAGCTGACATTTGTACATCTTTTTCTATTCTTTTCTTCATATCAACTCTACCCCAAGTATGGTAGAAAAGTTTTAGCTTTGATGGAGAAGATGCATCTTAATTCTCCATATAATGAAGATTTTTAGCATACAAAGTGTAGACATCTTCAGGAACTGCCTTTATAATAGAGATGTAGTTTTAGATTATGTTAGATAACCAACAGTGAGTCATTTTCACAGAGTTCATAAACCCGAGCTTCCAGATTAGAGTTATCTAGATTTAGTTCTGTTCAGTCATGATTATGTTTTTACATCACAATTTAAAACAGAAAATTAAAATACTGTTAAGTGTCAACTACTGAAAGATGATCCATATATTCATAAATATATGCAAAATACCAGAATATCAGGAAGCTTTTCCAAGTCCAGGGATTATGTCACATGCATCTATGTATCCCTATTTGCCAACTGTATGAGTTTTTTTGCATGTTTTAAACACCTGCTTGATGTGATTGTATTAAGAAGTACATATTGTGACATTTGAGAAGAATTAGCATAAAACTCCTGAAGGTTAAGATCTTCTTATCCAAGACATACCAGAAAACCCACATTGAATACATTTTTACATATTTGCCACCACACATTCTCACACTTAATATTCAGTTATTCCTATTAGTAAATCTTAAACAGAAATTTTTGTCTGGTGATCAGCACTGCTTATACACCCATGAAAATTTGGTGTGAAAAAATACTGTATGATGAGTTATGATTATGATAAATAATAATGATAATAGCTCTTGATTTTTTTCAATAGTCTGACTAGTTTTGTTTAAATAGTGGTCAAAGCTGCACAACATTTTAAAATATGGTAAATCTATTCAAGATAAAATATGACTTTTCTAATATTCTGGTTGAGGCATATTTATGTTCAGATATTTTATGTGGCCTTCTAAGATATTATCCATGATCTGCAAAGGAAGTACTTAAATTAAAAATATTCTGAACTTCCTACTGAATTTATAAAATTAGCTATTAGAACTAGATTCATACATAAGCATTAACTAAGGGAGATTTGTTTTCATAATAAATATATCTGAATTGATCATCACTTGAATTTCATGGACATTCATATTAAATCAGAGAGAAATAAATGGATGCAAAGATATAAAAATCTATGATTTCTACATGCAGAGAAAGTGCCTATGTGAATTTTTTCCAGCTTACTTATATGTAACTCAGAAAAAGAGCAAAGAATAAAAAAGAGCTAATCCAGAGTTATATATTTAAGTTTCCTCTATTTTCTTACAAAAAAACAAAAACAAACATTACCAGTCAAGGACAAAGTTGTGGCCTTCCGTTTTTATTTTCATTTGTGAAAGCCATTGGTGTGTTATCTATCAGCTCTCTTTAAATCAAACCAGTATTGGCTGATATAGATTAGCTGCAGAAACTAAGTAAGAGAGAATTGATAAAAACTACTGTGACAACTTCACTGTGGAAAACATAAGGACTCATCCATAATGTATCTATTGATTGAACAAGTACTGAACCTGGCTGTTTCACCAATAACCTACAGCAGATTGCAAAGTAATGAACTTCCCTTTTGTTAAGTCTACATTTCAATCAAGACAGTAGACTTTACACAAAACAGGCAGATCCTACACCAGATAAGTCAACAATCATTCTTCCACGCCTCCTGTATTTTCTACCCTTTCTTTTATCTAATAACCATTGTGTTGCTATCATATGGCCAGTTGGTTGTTAAATGCATACTTAGTCGCTTAGTCATGTCTAACTCTTTGCGATCCCATGGACAGTAGCCCACCAGGTTCCTCTGTCCATCGGATTCTCCAGACAAGAATAGTGGAGTGGGTTGCCATTCCCTTGTCCAGATCTTCCTGACTCAAGGATCAAACCTGGGTGTCCCACATTGCAGGCATATTCTTTAGCATCTAGCCACTAGGGAACTCCAAGTCTGCTAAACAGGACATACCTAAGTAATTAGGACTCAGGGTTCTTACTGATGAATGTTAGCATCTTAGGTCAGTTCTTAATCAGATCTTATGCAGGTTGTTTTAACAGCTCCTTAAATACTCATCTACTCTATTCTTTTCTCAGTTGAATTTATTCTCCACTCTGTAGATAGTTTTCTCAATGACTGTGTGACTCACCTGTCTAAAAACTATTGTCTGTTACACACACAGATAACTCCTCTCTCATGCACTTAATTTTTTAATTTAATTTTATTTATTGAATCATAGTTGATTTACAATATTGCACCAATCTCTGCTGTACAGCTAAGTAAATCAGTTATATACATATAGACAATCATTTTTATATTCATTTCCATTATGGTTTATCACAGGATATTGAATATAGCTCCTTCGTACAGTACTTGATTTTGCTTGAATAGGTCATCAGATTGTCTGTGTTCATACGTTACAGACACATTTCCCATGTTTAGAAGATCCTCCCTTTAACACAATCTGCTTTCCCAATTGTTCTCTATTATTTAACATTCACAAGGTATTTAAAGTTTCCTCTTCTGATTCTGAAATGAATTAGTTGTATCCTACATAGAGTTTTTATAGAATTGCATGCATGGCTCTTAATAACAGCAATATTACTAAGACTGCTATTATTTTGTATTTTATACCTTTTTTTCTCCTATGCTTCCTGAGCAAATAGATCGAGTATGGATATATTTGTGTCTCCTATCACTTACTATAACCTATACATTTTAGGTACTATATATCCTCTCCTTGCTGACAGATTCTTTACCAACTGAGCCACTAGGGAAGCCCACACTATGTATCAGTTATTTTCAAACCTAACTTTGTGACACAATCCCTTGTGTGATTTTAAAAACATATTTGGAAGGGTTTTCCTGGTGGCTCAGTCATGAAGAATCTGCCTGTCAATGCAGGGGATTCAGGCTTGGTCCCTGGTCTGGGATGATCCCACATGCTCCGGGACAACTAAAGTCAATGTGAGATAACTCCTGGGCCAGTGCTCTAGAGCCCGTGAGCCACACTCAAGAGTAGCCTGTACTTGCTGCAACTAGACAGTCTGCATGCAGCAACCAAGACCTGCCACAACCATGAATAAATAAATCTTTACAAAATGAAGAATTAAGAAATATATATATGGAGAATGGCCTGAGCTTCAGGTAAAATGTTTTAAAGTGAAATTTAAATTTATTTTAAATTGGACCCAGGTAATTGCATTTCTACTGCACTTATGAAACCAAATAATGCCCTTATAAAGATTTCTGGGAAAAACAGTTTTATCAAGTTCCCACCCATGACAGCAGTTAAAAATATGATTTTGATTATATGGAAGCTGAAGGAATTGCCTCAATCCCCCATTGTGTCTGAGAATGCACTGTTTCTTGAACCTTCTATAGCTAATCTGGCTGTATAGTTGGTATTCTATGAGCTTTGTGAGTTTTCTGTGGGAATCTTCAGAAACCACTAATACTAATAATAGTATTTACTGAATACACATGTGTGACATGGTCCCAAATCCTCATTGAATATCTAAATGTTCACAATAACCATATCAGTTATTAACTGTATTTTATAGTTGAAAAACCTGTACTTAGATAAAGTATGTAATCCATCCAGAGTCAAAAAGTTTGGAGTTAGGCTGAGCCAGGGTTAGAACACATGCAGTTTAAGTTCACAGCTTCTGTTTCTATACTGTGTCTTATGAAAATTCAAGTATGGAACTCATTCAGTACAAGTGAAGAGCTGAAGATCTCCAAAATAATAAAAGAACTAAAATAGATCAGGAATCATTTTTAGAGAATTTAAATTTACACCCTAAAAGTTGGTTTTAAGAGTAAACAATGTATACCTTAAACCTAGGTAATATCATGCAACATTTGCAAGGACCTTGGCACAGCAAATACACCCACATATGGATATTTTTATTTATTTCAACAATTCAGTTAAATACCCTTATCTCCATGTGAGAGAGAACCTAAGTGACTTGCCCAGGTTCATACAGTTAGGAAGGAGTAGAACGGGACCCACACCAGGTCTAGAAATGCCAAGGTTCATTATTTTTGCTTATTTTATTTTTCCTCCCAATTTCGATATCTATGCCACTGATGGTTCTCTCTCTAAGATGTCAAAATTAAATAGCCATCTTTTATATACTATAAAATTCTGAAAGAGATGGGAATACCAGACCACCTGACCTGCCTCTTGAGAAACCTATATGCAGCTCAGGAAGCAACAGTTAGAACCGGACATGGAACAACAGACTGGTTCCAAATAGGAAAAGGAGTACATCAAGGCTGTATATTGTCACCCTGCTTATTCAACTTCTATGCAGAGTACATCAAGAGAAACGCTGGGCTGGAAGAAGCATAATTTGGAATCAAGATTTCTGGGAGAAATATCAATAACCTCAGATATGCAGATCACACCACCCTTATGGCAGAAAGAAGAAGAACTAAAAACCTTCTTGATGAGAGTGAAAGAGGAGAGTGAAACAGTTGGCTTAAAGCTCAACATTCAGAAAATGAAGATCATGGCGTCTGGTCCCATCACTTCATTGTAAATAGATGGGGAAACAGTGGAAACAGTGGCTGACTTTATTTTGGGGGGCTCCAAAATCACTACAGATGGTGACTGCAGCCATGAAATTAAAAGACACTTATTCCTTGGAAGGAAAGTTATGACCAACCTAGATAGCATATTCAAAAGCAGAGACATTACTTTGCCAACAAAGGTCCGTCTAGTCAAGGCTATGGTTTTTCCACTGGTCATGTATGGATGTGAGAGTTGGACTGTGCAGAAAGCTGAACGCCGAAGAATTGATGCTTTTGAACTGTGGTGTTGGAGAAGACTCTTGAGAGTCCCTTGGACTGCAAGGAGATCCAACCAGTCCAATCTAAAGGAGATCAGCCCCGGGTGTTCTTTGGAAGGAATGATGCTAAAGCTGAAACTCCAGCACTTTGGCCACCTCATGCAAAGAGTTGACTCACTGGAAAAGACTCTGATGCTGGGAGGGATTGGGGGCAGGAGGAGAAGGGGATGACAGAGGATGAGATGGCTGGATGGTATCACCGACTCGATGGACGTGAGTTTGAGTGAACTCCGGGAGTTGGTGATGGACAGGGAGGCCTGGCGTGCTGCGATTCATGGGGTCGCAAAGAGTCGGACACGACTGAGGGACTGAACTGAACTGATATACTATACCATCAGGCACAGGGTAGGAAGGAGTGAACTGAAAAGGAGAGGATACAACTGCCTAACTTGCTTTAATGTATATTTATGCTTATCTCATTACTGATATTCATTGTTTTATTACATGATACTATGGCATTTTATTCATCCATTCATTTGTTTAAGGGTTTTGACCTTTTCTTGCATACAGTGCACTTTCTAGGCTCCAAATATATTGAGATTTATACAGCTCAATAATTTCTTAGCTCATCCCATTGAAATATAATGTTCTTTCTCCCAGTTTTGCACAGATGTACTATAAATCAATAATTGCTTTTTACTTTATTCATTCATATTCCCAGTATCTTGACATTCACCATAGTACTGAAACACCAATTTTCTGTGTATTTACTGATTGGTTTCTCCTTTAAAAGTAGTAAGACAATTTGAAAATTATTAGACTACACTAAACAGCAGTAAAAGATGATCTGAAATTGATCTGTGAGTTTAGAATTTTCATTCCTCTAGTCAATTGTCTGTATGTATATTGGTGTGTTTGCATGTATAGACACTGATGTTTCTAAGGCATCAGAATACATCTGTAGTTCCAAAAGTATATTTTCTTTGTTAAGAAAACACTACTATGCCCTGAAGCTAAGTATTAAAATGCCTGATTTATAACATAATGATGAGTTCTCTTCATTGAATGAAAGATACAATTGGAGACTGCATTAGCCTAGTAACAGCCCTTTAATGATGATGATGATCTCCAGTAATTATCAGTGTAGCATTTCTTTCAGAATCATCTACTTCAGGTTTTCTGTCACAGTAATCTTTCTGAGGTAAATGAACATTATTCAATGTTTCCTTTTCTTAAGAAATTTATGGAAGCAAAGCTGAATATCCCCGTTGAGATGGAAAAATAGCTCTTGATTCTACCTCACATATGGTGGCATGTGCATGGTGATTTGTGGATTTTGTGTACTGACAAATACTTTGGTACAAAGTACTTTTCCACTTACTAAAAGGAACACATTTTTGAATGCTGTTCTGTTGCTTTTTAATGGATGTGTAAAGTGTTAGCTCTGGTTCATTATTGTTTCCTAAATTGAATTCACTTAGTCATGTCTGACTCTCTGCAACCCCATGGACTGTAGCCTACCAGGCTCCTCCATCCATGGGATTTTCCAGACAAGAGTACTGGAATGGATTGCCATTTCCTTCTCTCAGGGATTTTCCCAACTCAGGGATAGAACCCTATGGATGCTACAAAAACCGCAACAAGATAGTTTATGTTATTAGTTTTGCTGAAAAATAATATATAAGGAACCCAATAGACCAAAGACATGCTTGTTCAATATTAAATGGATTCCAGTAAAATCTGAAGGCTTCGAGAAGTACTTCTAAATAGTTCATTTCAGTTGGAAAACCAAAGAGCGTGAATTCCAAGAAAATCATTTTTTCTATAAATAATTATTTCACATCTTGAGAGATAAAGAAACATTTTCTGGATATGATTCATATTCATGGACCTTCGTGGTTTTCCCAGGCTGAAACCCTCATGGAACAAGCCTCGGTGCTGGCAGGAAGCAAAGCAGTCACGTCTCCTTCCAGGTAGATGTTTCCCTGAGCCATGAGTACCCTGGCTCTGTAGGCCCCCCTGTCTTCAGTCCATGGGATATTTCCTATTCTCTTTCGGAACTGCCAGGCACCAACTAGCTCATATCATAGGCTAGGCTTAGCTTGTGCTGTCAAACCAAACTCATCTTCCTTTCCTTTTCTTTCCTTCAAGTCTCATTCTTTGTTCTCTCTTTTTTTCTGTTTCTTCTTTTCCCCACTCATGACTCCCTGAACTAGCTAAGGATGTATGCTTCACAAGTCTCCATGCAGACCCATCTCCAATTAGTGGTGAATTTCCATGCAAGCCGGCACTTTTTCCTGTACCCTCTCATTTTTTCCCCCAGCTTTCCTCTGTCTAAATCTTGCATTCCAGGACCTGACTTTTCTGGAAGTTTCAAAATTAGGCTTTCAGGTTTATGAGTTCCCTGTTTACAGAAAATTTCATGTAAACATGTTGTGCTGAATTTCCTGAAACAATTTATTTCATCCTCACTTGAGATGTGCACCCATTTTCAAAGAAAGAACCGGATTGGATTTGCTGCCATTTAGATGATTCCCTGGTGGCTCAGATGGTAAAGAATCTGCCTGCAATGCATGAGACCTGGGTTTGATTCCTGGATTGGGAAGATCCCCTGGAGAAGGGAATGGCAACCCACTCCAGTATTCTTGCCTGGAGAATCCCCATGGACTGAGAAGCCTGGCAGGCTACAGTCCATGGATTTGCAAAGAGTCACACATGATTGAGTGACTAAGCATAGCATATAGATGATTTCCAGAAGGAATCCAAATGAGAAGCATACAGAAGGATCAACTCATAAAAGTCTGAGACTTTCTCTGCTCTAGTGCATCAAGCGTATTTGTTTCCTTCTGTTTCAAAGGCAATTAAATTTGGCTGTCTCCAGTCTACTGGTAAATTTTGTTAAGAAGCCAAATCCAAAATGTTAAGTTTGAAACACCACAATAGGCTCTGCAGTAGATAGTATGTCTTATTCTATAACAGGTATATGAATGTAAATAATGAGCATAGTATGGGGGGGCATACGAAAAATATTCACAAATTCCTCACTTCAAGTTTTCAGTGTAGTACTGCACAAAGTTCTATTCACCAATTCATAACAGAAAGCTCAAAAGTATGTGAAATAACAATGTCAAAGGTGAAATGTGTGCTAAAGTCGCTTCAGTTGTGTCTGACTCTTTACAGCCCTAAGGACTGTAATGCTCCAGATTCCTCTGTCCATGGGATTTTCCAGGCAAGCATACTGGAGTGGGTTGCCATGCCCTCCTCCAGGGGATCTTCCTGACACAGGGATCAAACTTGCATCACTTCTGTCTCCTGCATTGCCAGGTGGGTTCTTTACCATTTATAGTACTAATAGTTTTGAGACAGTAAAATCTGTTCACCTACAAAAATTCACATCACTAATAATCATCAGTATAAAAATCAAAAACCAAAACAGATTCAATACTAAATATATCCAAGTTGTCAATTACATGAACACCATTTTACATTCCACCATTCTTTTATACCAAAGTTAGGCTCTTCAGAAAAAATTCAAGGGGAAAGAATGGGAAGTGGAGAATACTGGCAAATAAAAGATAGTAAGTAAAATTTTGTGTTTGTAATTGTAACCATACACCACATATGTGTATACACAAATACACATACACAAATATATATATATATTTCATATATATATATATAATCACTCATACACAAGTATATGTGTGTAGGCGTACTAGGAAGAAGAACAATAACATTTGTTTTTGCATTGCTAAACATTAGCACCTCGATCTGAATGCACTGCCCACAGCATGATAATCTAGCCAGTTAATTCCTCTTGTCTGCAGTGACATCTGTTGGTGAGGGCAGAGCTGATTAACCGCAGGTTTGGCTTTACTGGCAAAAATCAACCCACAAGCTGTTTCAGTCTCTAGCAGATGTTTCCCTTCATTCTATTCATTCTGATTTTTGTATGAGTGAAAACCTTTCCAACTGAATTAATCTAGTTTTTGATAATGTGAATAAAAGCAAACCTGGAACTTCATAAAAATCTCAGTAAAATGCCGATCTGGTAACTGTTGTTTTAGCAGCTCTTCCCTACCTCAAAATATGTGGAGTAGGACTGAGGTAAAGCTGTATTCTGATGCTGGAAGTATGTTTAGAATAAGAACTGTCAGGATGTATGTTAGCAGGAATTCAGTATATTCTCTTATGATCCCATGTCTTGTACTAAGATTTGTCGGGGAAATACTGAAAATACTAAACAAGGGCAAACCACTTATAATCTGGATCTCAGACAAAGGGATGGGGTCTGAGGGATACTTTTCATGGAAGAGTGAGGGAGCTGGGTATAGGACCCTCTCCTTACCTGGCTACATGCTATTAGACATCCTAGAAGAGGTTTTTTCCAACAGTTGAACCACACTCCAGACTAAATAAATCTTTCTTTGTGTGCTATGACCATTAAAACTTCTAAAAATCCTCTCATGAGAATTTAATTTGCAGCCAGGGTTGAGGACCATTAGCATAGAGGTTTTAAGGTGGGCTTTAGAAAATGCCAAGATAGTGCTGGACTTTCAGCTCTTTCCATAACCCGTCCTGAGATCCTGCCATCTCTCTGAGTCTCAGTTTACTGAACTTGAAAAAGAAGGTTATACACACACAGTTGTTTAAAGATGAAAACAGATAAAGTAAGAGACTGTATCACATATTAAATGTTTAGTACATTGAAATTTCTTCAAGTTTTCACTTCTTTGGCCAAATTTATAATTGATACATAATTAAATTTATCATATTTATTTTTCTTCTTTCACTGAGTTGTTTTCTCCTTTAATATTTTTACAATGACTATTAATTTCTAAATTTGAAAAAACAATTTAAAAGTCCCATTAAAAGTGTTGGCTAGGCACATTAGGCTGCACAGCTAAAGATCTCCATGTTCCACTGTGATACATTTAGGTTATCTTGTTTTTCTACACAACCATTTCAGTGTGGCACTTCTGCCATCACATCAGTACACATGCTTTTAATCAACCTTGTTTATATATTATGTATACACTAAGATAAGGTCTTTTCCCCAAAGGGATGTGGCATATACTAAGAATTGATAATTAAAACTCAGTATAGTACCATTTCATTTTTCACTCATAAGTACTCAAATTTACTTTATTCATATATTCCTATTTTATAATATTTTTCAAAAATATCAGCACAGTCATAAAAGTATATGTGTGCATTTGTATGTTTGTGTGTGTGTGTGAATGTGTGTGTGTGTGTGTTGCTTCATTAGTCTGACTGATGGAGAAGTTTTAATATATGAGCATACATAAAACCTGTTCCTTCAATGAGGTCCATTCAAATGAAGACTATAATGATTATTTTCACTGCTCATTTTGTTTTTGTTATATGAAATTCTGTAAAATTTATGATGGGGAGAAGGTGTTGAGAACAAGATTTAGTATTTACAACTGAGCACAGGATTAACTTCATGGCGCTATAACAAAGTATTCATTGACTGGCAAAATAAAACTAAATGCTTTCATTGTAAAAGTGAGAACATGAGCCATGAGAAGAACAGGTCACAGTGCTTAAAAAGGACATTCTTAGCTTTTTTTTTTTTTTCTTAACTAATAATAACTTTTCTGGTAAATGCTCATTATTAGAAATTCCAGCAAAATAAGAATGAACACAAGAAATTATTCACAGATAGATATGTATCTAAAAGAGGGATTTTACAATGCATGCTATTCTTAAGTGAAATATTAATTTCTTTTTACTTGAATTCAGTAGATAAAGGAAACAATGAAAAACTAAACAAATTTAAATACTCTTCAAATATTCCTATACATGAGATAGTAGTATATAAAAATGAAATATTTGAAAGAAGAATACAAACTTGCTGAGTATAGAATTATGACCTACTTTCAATTTTATATTTCCATTTTAAGTATTATCAGTTGACTTCCTGATAAGAAATCCGATAAGGGACTGAGTTCTCCCACTTCTTCCTTGGGCTTCTGTGTTGTTTAATTACAGAGAATACCATTCACATTTTACAGCAATGACTCCCCTTGGAGTTGTGCAATACAGCAACCATGATTCTTCTCACATTCCAAAGTGTGTTGGTTGTATGGTAAATATTTCCTTTCTCAAGGATAATAACACTTTCTGTTTTGTAACCATAACTATCACAGTTCCTTGGTCTTAGCTCTTTATTTAAATGGTTTCAATAATACTGTTTTTATTCATTTTACTGTTGGCTAGATTTCATGATCCATACATGCCTTCAGGAAATATCTGCACATTTACAGCCTCTGAAGGTTTTATTTTTATGTATATTTATCTATGCCTTCATATACTAGTGTATATTTTATAATTCAAAGAATACATGTTAAAAGGATAACGTGAAAATTAAAGTAATATTTCCTTTCTACACATGGAGTGCTTGTCTTTTGTGTCTCCTAGGAAAGAGCGTCTCTGATGTTGGAGACCAGCCCCTACATGCTGCATACCTGTAACAAGGGCTTCTTTTGGAAAGTCAGCTCATTTAAAGGCAGCCGCTACTGTGCACACAGACATTTCCATGCAGTTCTGTGTTTGCTTGCCATTTGCTTGTGATTTTTTCTACACACACACATTTTCTATTTCCAAATTCATATATATATATTTTTTTTTCAGTTGCTTTTCATGAAACCATTGGACATAACCAGCCATGACAAACTTTTTATGATGGCCAATTTCATTCTACCCATTTAGTTTTTCATATGCACAAGTAGCAACTCAATCAGTATTTGAGAAATGCATGCAGAACTCAGCACATAACCTTGGCACCAGAGTCCATGTGTGTTATATTTGGCCCCCTAGCCTGAGGGGCACTGCAGAAATACTATTCCTCCACACTCTAGACTGCTCTATGGACTTTGATCCATGAGTATCAGTACCTCCCCACACTAGCACTGTGGTTCTCAAAATTTGATGAATATCAGGATTACCTGGAAAACACACTAAAAGCTAGACTCCTGGGTCCCATGCCCAAAGTTTATGATTCAATAGGTCTGGGTGGTGTGCAAAATCTTGCTCTGGTTACTAGGTGATTCTAATTTTGCTGATGGAAAAAAAAAATCACATTTTTAAAAACTACAATTTTCTGGCATTCCTAATTGCTAGTTTCCTATCTCCATGACAATGGGAATGACAAAAGCTTCTTTTCACAGTAAGGTATTTGGGTCTGATGGGCTCTCAGACAAACAACTAAGAAGAAGATAGCAATCAGCTGAGATTTATGTTTTATGATGTTTGTTGTACTTAACCATAAGCAAGTGAAGTCGCTCAGTCATGTCCGACTCTTTGCGACCCCATGGACTATAGCCCACTAGGCTCCTCCGTCCATGGAATTTTCTAGGCAAGAGTACTGGAGTGGGTTGCCATTTCCTTCTCCAGGGGATCTTCCTGACCCGGGGATCGAACCAGGGTCTTCCACATTAAGGGCAGACACTTTACGCGTCTGAGCCACCAGGGAATCCCTGTTCTTAACCATAACAGTCTCCAAACTTTTTGGAACCAAGGATCAGTTTCATGAAAGATGGCTGGGGTAGGGGGTGGGTGGCAGCAAGGAAGGGTTTCAGTATCGCCCAATACTCACCTCCTGCTGTGGGGCCTGGTTCCTAATAGACCATGAACCAATGCCTGTATGTGGCCAGGATGACAACTTGGCTGAACATGATACTTCAGGCTTATTTTAGGTTTTTCCCTCAGCACTTCACACACATTGCTTTACTGTGTTATGGAACTGAATATTGCAGATGCCAGCCTGAAGGTAACTGACTCTCCTCTCTTTATACCTCTAAAAATTCATTGTTTATATCTTTTATGTTCAATAACTTAACCAGGCTATGGCTTGACATCCACTGCGGCATCATTATTCCTGCAATTAAGTGTGGTCCTTTGAAATATATATTTAGTCCATCCTTCATTACAGGAAAATCATCTGCTATTTCATTATAATGAATTACCTTTTTTCACATAAGGTCATAATTATCCTTATTTAGGATCATCTTTGACTGTTTCCATATCAATCATCTTCCCTCTATCACTAAACTCTCTGATATATTTTCTCTGCTTGTGATTTATTGAAGCCTTTCACTATGTTAGTAACTTGATTTTCAATAGTATTTATTCTTCTCCTAACTGGCTTCCATTTTCACCCTTTAGTCCTATAATGAATCTATTTTGCTTATTAGTTTTTTTTTTCCTTAACTAAGCAGATCAGACTATGGTTTAATCATCTCATTTTCCACTTTTGGCTTATTTAATTCATGTTCTTACTAAGATATTCTGAAGAGTAAAGTACATAGGAATACTGAACAGGAAGTTTTTTTTTTTTTTTTTCACTCCTTGTGTTAAATTTTCTTTGGTTTGTTTTCACTTTTTTTTTTAACTTTTGAATTTTGTTCTTTTCTGTTGTTCTTATTATCTGTTTGCTTGTATGCTTGACACAACTGCCATATTATGCTTTTTAATCTCTTTGATAATATATGAACAGATATGTCCAGACCTTCTTAATGTCTAACATAATACAGTTCAACACTCTTCAGCCCCGTTTCCTGCATTTTAAAACTTCTCTTTCCTCCACTACAGCCTTTATTTATTCTGTCAACTTTTTTGAAGTTGTAAGATAATAAAGGGTTGTTGAAGAGAAGAGCTTGGCTGGTGCTCAAGTCCTGCACTGGAGCTGCTGCTCCAGTCCTCTGTTGCTGGAGTCCTGAACCATGCTTTCTAATCTTAGTCTCTGCCACCTGAGACAACTTGATCCCCACAGGGAAGAATCTTCTTTCTCTAATTTTAACTCTTCATCTTGACTGTCTAGTGGTTTTCCCTAGTTTCTTCTATTTAAGTCTGAATTTGGCAATAAGGGGTTCATGCCACAGTAAGTTCCTGGTCTTATTTTTGCTGACTGAATGGAGCTTCTCCATCTTTGGCTGCAAAGAATATAATCAGTCTGATTTGGGTATTGATCATCTGGCGATGTCCATGTGTAGAATCTTCTCTTGTATTGTTAAAAGAGGGTGTTTGCTATGACAAGTGCATTCTCTTGGCAAAACTCTGTTAGCCTTTGCCCTGCTTAATTCTGTATTCCAAGGCCAAATTTGCCTGCTACTCCAGGTATCTCTTGACTTCCTACTTTTGCATTCCAGTCCCCTATGATGAAAAGGATATCTTTTTTGGGTGTTAGTTCTGGAAGGTCTTGTAGGTCTTCATAGAACTGTTCAACTTCAGCTTCTTCAGCATTATTGGTTGGGGTATAGACTTGGATTACTATGATACTGAACAGTTTGCCTAGGAAACAAACAAAGATCATTCTGTCTTTTTGAGACTGCACCCAAGAACCACATTTCAGATGCTTTTGTTTACTATGAGGGCTATTTCATTTCTTCTAAGGGATTCTTGCCGAGAGTAGTAGATACAATGGTCATCTGCGTTAAATTCACCCATTCCAGTCCATTTCAGTTCACTGATTCCTAAAATGTCGATGTTTACTCTTGCCATGTCCTATTTGACCACTTCCAATTTGCCTTGATTCATGGACCTGACATTCCAGGTTCCTATGCAATATTGCTGTTTACAACATCGGACTTTACTTCCATCACCAGTCACATCCACAACTGGGCACTGTATTTGTTTTGGCTCTGTATCTTCATTCTTTCTGGAGTTATTTCTCCATTTTTATCCAGCAGCATACTGGGCACCTACCGACTTGGGGAGTTCATCTTTCAGTGTCCTATCGTTTTGCCTTTTCATACTGTTCATGGGATTCTCAAGGCAAGAATACTGAAGTGATTTGCGATTCCCTTCCCCAATAAGGAATTTTGAACTCCTTATTGAAAAATTCAGACTTAAATTGAAAAAAGTAGGGAAAAGCACTAGATTATTCAGGAAAGACCTAAATCAAATCCTTTACAATTATACAGTGGAAATAATAAACAGATTCAAGGCATTAGATCTGATAGATAGAATCCCCGAAGAACTATGGACAGAGGTTTGTGACCTTGTACAGAGGGCAGTGATAAAGACTATCCCTAAGGAAAAGAAATGCAGAAAAGGCAACATGGTTGTCTAAGGAGGCCTTACAAATAGCTGAGAAATAATAGAAGCTAAAGGCAAAGGAGAACAGAAAAGATATACCCATTTGAATGGAGAGTTCCAAAGAATAGCAAGGAGAGATAAGAAAGCCTTCCTCAGTGATCAATGCAAAGAAATAGAAGAAAACAATAGAATGGGAAACACTAGAGATCACTTCAAGAAAATTAGAGATACCAAGAGGACATTTCATGGAAAGATGGACACAATAAAGGACAAAAATGGTATGGACCTAATAGAGGCAGAAGATATTAAGAGGTGGCAAGAGTACAGAGGAGAACTATACAAAACAGATCTTCATGACCCAGATAACCACAATGGTGTGACCACTCACCTAGGGCTAGACATCCTAGAATGAGAGGTCAAGTGGGCCTTTGGAAGCATCACTATGAACAAAGCTAGTAGAGGTGATGGAACTCCAGTTGAGCTATTTCAAATCCTAAAAGATGATGCTATTAAAGTGCTGCATTTAATATGCCAGCAAACTTGGAAAACTCAGCAGTAGCCACAGGACTGGAAAAAGTCAGTTATCATTCCAATCCCAAAGAAAGGCAATACCAAAGCATGTTCAAACTACTGCACAATCACACTCATCTCATATGCTAGCAAAGTAATGCTCAAAATTCACCAAGCCAAGCTTCAACACTGCGTGAACCATGAACTTCCAGATGTTTAAGCTGGATTTAGAAAAGGCAGAGGAAACAGAGATCAAATGCCAACATCTGTTGGATCAGAGAAAAAATCAAGAGAGTTCCAGAAAAACATCTACTTCTGCTCTATTGACTATGCCAAAGCCTTTGACTGTGTGAATCACAATAAATTGTGGAAAATTCTTCAGGAGATGGGAACAACAGATCACCAGATCTGCCTGCTGAGAAATCTGTATGCAGGTCAAGAAGCAACAGTTAGAACTAGACATGGAACAACAGACTGGTTCCAAATAGGGAAGGGAGTATGTCAAGACTGTATATTGTCACCCTGCTTATTTAACTTATACGCAGAGTACATCAAGGAAAATGCCAGGCTGCATGAAGCACAAGCTGGAATCAAGATTGAAGTCTCTCAGTCATTTCCAACTATTTGCAACCAATGGGCTGTAGCCTGTACCAAGCCTCTCTGTCCATGGAATTCTCCAGGCAAGAATACTGGAGTGGGTTGCCATTTCCTTCTCCAGGGCATCTTTCTGACCCAGGGATTGAACCCAGGTCTCACGCATTGCAGGCAGACGCTTTACCGTCTGAGCTACCAGGGAAGCCTGTTTGCTGGGAGAAATACCAATAACCTCAGATATGCAGATGACACCACCCTTACAGAAGAAAGTGTAGAAGAACTAAAGAACCTCTTGATGAAAGTGAAAGAGGAGAGTGAAAAATTTAGCTTAAAACTCAGCATTCAGAAAACTAAAATCATGGCATCTGGTCCTATCACTTCATGGCAAATAGATGGGGAAACAATGGAAACAGTGAGAGCCTTTGGAACTAGCATGGGCTCTAAAATCACTGCAGATGGTCACTGCAGCCATGAAATTAAAAGATGCTTGTTCTTTGGAAGAAAAACTATGACCAACCAAGAAATCATATTAAAAAGCAGAGACATTACTTTGCCAACAAAGGTCCGTCTGGTCAAAGCTATGGTCTTTCCTGTAGTCATGTATGGTTGTGAGAGTTGGACTATAAAGAAAGATGAGCACCAAAGATTGATGCTTTTGAACTGTGGTGTTGGAGAAGACTCTTGAGAGTCCCTTGGACTGCAAGGAGATCCAACCAGTCCATCCTAAAGGAAATCAGTCCTGGATATTCACTGGAAGGACTGATGCTGAGGCTGAAACTCCAATACTTTGGCCACCGGATGTGAAGAGTTGACTTATTGGAAAAGACCCTGATGCTGGGAAAGATTGAAGGCAGAATGAGAAGGGGAAGATAGAGGATGAGATGGTTGGATGGCATCACTGGCTTGATTGACATGAGTTTGAGCAAGCTCCGGGAGTTGGTGATGGACAGGGAAGCCTGGCCAGCTGCAGCCCATGGGATCTCAAAGAGTAGGAAATGACTAAGTGACTGAACTGAACTGAACTGAACTTTTCATCCAACATGATTCAAGATACTGCAAATTAGTTTGCTCTTCTGAAATCCTCCCGTGGTAAGTGGATATCCAAGAGCTCACTTTATACCAAGTATCTATGTAATTCTCTATGTAATTGGTAGATGTTACTGAATATTATCAGTGTTTCACTTAACTCTTTCTCCATGCCTTTTGTGGGTCAGGAAGATCCACTGGAGCAAGGATAGGCTACCCGCTCTAGTATTCTTGGGCTTCCCTTGTGGCTCAACTGGTAAAGAATCTGCCTGCAATGTGGGAGACCTGGGTTCAGTCCCTGAGCTGGGAAAATCCAATGGAGAAGGGAAAGGCTACCCACTCCAGTATTCTGGCCTGGAGAATTCCATGGACTGTATACTCCATGGGGTTCCAAAGAGTTGCACATGACTGAGCAACTTTCACTCACTCTTTCTGACTGTCGCAGTGTATTGAGAATCACACTGTGAAACATTTAAATGTCTGTTTTCATTTATTATTTATAATTTACAATTTATGTGATGAAATTGTGTCCTTTTCCTTGGTCATTCACTCATTTTTACTCATTATTGTGAGCAATTGCTTCTATGTTCTGAGCTCACAATATATATTTAACTCCTAGAGTTCTTGATTCATGTATCTTCTCCCTCTCTAGACTATAAATCTCTTCAAAAGTAGACACTATGCTCTTTGTCCTGGAGTCAGTAAAATTACTGATAATGGTGTCTTTATATAGAGTACAAATTTAGCTGAATTTATTAAAACATGAGTTTTAAAAATATTTTGTATAAATTTATGAAAATCATGCAGCTATCTAATTTAGTAATAAGAACCACAGCACTCCAGTATTCTTGCCTGGAAAATCCCATGGATGGAGGAGCCTGGTGGGCTGCAGTCCATGGGGTCGCGGAGAGTCAGACACAACTGAGCGACTTCACTTTCACTTTTCACTTTCATGCATTGGAGAAGGAAATGGCAACGCACTCCAGTGTTCTTGCCTGGAGAATCCCAGGGATGGGGGAGCCTGGTGGGCTGCCATCTATGGGGTCGCACAGAGTCAGACAGGACTGAAGTGACTTAGCAGCAGCAGCAGGAATTTATTTTAAACAAGTGGCAATAAACACATACAATTACCTTATATGTAAATGGACTAAAGAGATGGAAAGATATACCATGTTCTTGGATTGGAAGAATCAATTTGTTGAAACGATCATACTATCCAAGGTAAACTACAAATTCAATGCAATCACTACCAAAATACCCTGGGGATTTTTCACAGAACAAAACCAAATAATTTTAAACATTGTATAGAAACACAAAACATCCTAAATAACCAAACAAAATCTTGAGGGAAAAAAAAATTGCTGAAGGAATCAAACTTCCTGATTTCAGACTGTAACACAAATCTACACTAATAAAAATAGCATGTTGCCAGCATAAAAACAAACATTAATATCAATGGAATAGAATAGAGAGCCACAAAATAACTCCATAAACTTATGGCCAAATATGTAAGGAGGACAAAGGAGGTAAGAATATAAAATAGGAAAGCATTTCACCAATAAGTGGTCCTGGGAAAACTGAAGAGCAGTAGGCAAAAGAATAAAATAAAAACATTTCTTTTTTTATTATTTTATTTTTAAACTTTATAATATTGTATTAGTTTTGCCAAATATTGAAATGAATCCGCCACAGGTATACCTGTGTTCCCCATCCTGAACCCTCCTCCCTCCTCCCTCCCCATACCATCCCTCTGGGTCGTCCCAGTGCACCAGCCCCAAGCATCCAGTATCGTGCATTGAACCCTGGACTGGCAACTCGTTTCATACATGATATTATACATGTTTCAATGCCATTCTCCCAAATCTCCCCACCCTCTCCCTCTCCCACAGAGTCCATAAGACTGTTCTATACATCAGTGTCTCTTTTGCTGTCTCGTACACAGGGTTATTGTTACCATCTTTCTAAATTCCATATATATGCATTAGTATACTGTATT
>NW_011494810.1:5206214-5206631 GCF_000754665.1 Bison bison bison | reverse complement strand
TTCTTTGGAGAAATGTCTATTTAGTTCTTTGGCCCATGTTTTGATTGGGTCATTTATTTTTCTGGAGTTGAGCTGTAGGAGTTGCTTGTATATTTTTGAGATTAGTTGTTTGTCAGTTGCTTCATTTGCTATTATTTTCTCCCATTCTGAAGGCTGCCTTTTCACCTTGCTAATAGTTTCATTTGTGGTGCAGAAGCTTTTAAATTTAATTAGGTCCCATTTGTTTATTTTTGCTTTTATTTCCAATATTCTGGGAGGTGGGTCATAGAGGATCCTGCTGTGATGTATGTCGGAGAGTGTTTTGCCTATGTTCTCCTCTAGGAGTTTTATAGTTTCTGGTCTTATGTTGAGATCTTTAATCCATTTTGAGTTTATTTTAGTGTATGGTGTTAGAAAGTGTTCTAGTTTCATTCTTTT
>NW_011494810.1:5205405-5206114 GCF_000754665.1 Bison bison bison | reverse complement strand
AACTCGTTTCATACATAATATTATACATGTTTCAATGCCATTCTCCCAAATCTCCCCACCCTCTCCCTCTCCCACAGAGTCCATAAGACTGTTCTATACATCAGTGTCTCTTTTGCTGTCTCGTACACAGGGTTATTGTTACCATCTTTCTAAATTCCATATATATGCATTAGTATACTGTATTGGTGTTTTTCTTTCTGGCTTACTTCACTCTTTATAATGGGTTCCAGTTTTATCCATCTCATTAGAACTGATTCAAATGTATTCTTTTTAATGGCTGAGTAATACTCCATTGTGTATATGTACCACTGCTTTCTTATCCATTCATCTGCTGATGGGCATCTAGGTTGCTTCCATGTCCTGGCTATTATAAACAGTGCTGCGATGAACATTGGGGTACACGTGTCTCTTTCCCTTCTGGTTTCCTCAGTGTGTATGCCCAGCAGTGGGATTGCTGGGTCATAAGGCAGTTCTGTTTCCAGTTTTTTAAGGAATCTCCACACTGTTCTCCATAGTGGCTGTACTAGTTTGCATTCCCACCAACAGTGTAAGAGGGTTCCCTTTTCTCCACACCCTCTCCAGCATTTATTCCTTGTAGACTTTTGGATTGCAGCCATTCTGACTAGCGTGAAATGGTACCTCATAGTGGTTTTGATTTGCATTTCTCTGATAATGAATGATGTTGAGCATCTTTTCATGTGTTTGTTAG
>NW_011494810.1:5203953-5205305 GCF_000754665.1 Bison bison bison | reverse complement strand
AAATTTAATTAGGTCCCATTTGTTTATTTTTGCTTTTATTTCCAATATTCTGGGAGGTGGGTCATAGAGGATCCTGCTGTGATGTATGTCGGAGAGTGTTTTGCCTATGTTCTCCTCTAGGAGTTTTATAGTTTCTGGTCTTATGTTGAGATCTTTAATCCATTTTGAGTTTATTTTAGTGTATGGTGTTAGAAAGTGTTCTAGTTTCATTCTTTTACAAGTGGTTGACCAGTTTTCCCAGCACCACTTGTTAAAGACATTTCTTCACAGCACATGCAGGCACATGAAAAGATGCTCAACATGGCTGAATATCAAAGAAATGCAAATCAAAACTACAGTGAGATACCACCTCACACTGGTCAAAATGGCCATCATCAAAAAGTCTACCAATAATAAATGCTAGAGAGGGTGTGGAAAGAGGGAACCTTCCTACACTGCTGGTTGGAATGTAGATTGGTGCAGCCACTATGAAGGTTTCTTAAAAGACTAAAAATAGAGTTACCATATGATCCAGCAATCTCGCTGTGGTACACATATCTGGAAAAGATGAAAACTCTAATTTGAAAAGATATATGCACCCCAATGTTCAAAGCTATGCTATTTACAATACCCAGGACATGGAAGTGGACCTGAATGTCCACTGACAGATGAATGGATAAAGAAGATGCTGTGTGCACATGCACACACACACACATACACACACACACACACCAGCATACTACTTAACCATTAAAAATAATTAAATAATGCCATGTTAGCAACATGGATGGACCTAAGGATCATCACACTAAGCGAAGTAGGTCAAACAGAGAAAGACAAGTACCACATGATATCACTTATGTGTAGAAGCTAAAAATAATGATACAAATGAACTTATTTACAAAACAGAAATAGAGTCACAGATGTAGAAAACAAACTTAAATTACCAAAGGGGAAAGGTGGGGAGGGGTATATTGGAAATTTGGGATTAAAAGATACACACTCAGATCACATCAGATCAGTTGTTCAGTCGTGTCCGACTCTTTGCGACCCCATGAATCGCAGCACGCCAGGCCTCCCTGTCCATCACCAACTCCCGGAGTTCACTCAGACTCACATCCATCGAGTCAGTGATGCCATCCAGCCATCTCATCCTCTGTCATCCCCTTCTCCTCCAGCCCCCAATCCCTCCCAGCATCAGAGTCTTTTCCAATGAGTCAATTCTTTGCATGAGGTGGCCAAAGTGCTGGAGTTTCAGCTTTAGCATCATTTCTTCCAGAGATCCCAGGGCTGATCTTCAGAATGGACTGGTTGGATCTCCTTGCAGTCCAAGGGACTCTCAAGAGTCTTCTCCAACACCACAGTTCAAAAGC
>NW_011494810.1:5201035-5203853 GCF_000754665.1 Bison bison bison | reverse complement strand
TTGACTAGACGAACCTTTGTTGGCAAAGGAATGTCTCTGCTTTTGAATATGCTATCTAGGTTGGTCATAACTTTCCTTCCAAGGAGTAAGTGTCTTTTAATTTCATGGCTGCAGTCACCATCTGTAGTGATTTTGGAGCCCAGAAAAATAAAGTCTGACACTGTTTCCACTGTTTCCCCATCTACTTCCCATGAAGTGGTGGGACCGGATGCCATGATCTTCATTTTCTGAATGTTGAGCTTTAAGCCAACTTTTTCACTCTCCACTTTCACTTTCATCAAGAGGCTTTTGAGTTCCTCTTCACTTTCTGTCATAAGGGTGGTGTTATCTGCATATCTGAGGTTATTGATGTTTCTCCCGGCAATGTTAATTCCAGCTTGTGTTTCTTCCAGTCCAATGTTTCTCATGATGTACTCTGCATGTAAGTTAAATAAACAGGGTGACAATATACAGCCTTGACCCACTCCTTTTCCTATTTGGAACCAGTCTGTTGTTCCATGTCCAGTTCTAACTGTTACTTCCTGACCTGCATACAAATTTCTCAAGAGGCAGATCAGGTGCTCTGGTATTCCCATCTCTTTGAGAATTTTCCACAGTTTATTGTGATCCACACAGTCAAAGGCTTTGGCATAGTCAATAAAGCAGAAATAGATGTTTTTATAGTTTATACAAAATAAACAATAAAGACCTACTGCATGGCACAGAGAACTATATTCAATATCTTGTAATAGCCTTTAATGGAAAAGAATCTGAAAATAATATATATTATGTGTGTGTGTGTGTATACACACATATGTCAAAATATACTACCACTAAGATATTAATGAAATTATGAAATTTCTTTTGTGAGATCTGATTGCTGTTTATTTATTCATGTTTTCTGATAAGACCTTTAGGAAGACATTACAAGCATGGATGTCAAGAGGTTATGATTTTTAGCTAGACCTCTTACTAGTCATTACATTGGCCAAGTTACTTAATCATTCTGTGCCTCAGCTTCTTTATATGTAAAATGGAAATAACAAGTACCTAATAGATTGTGGGAATAGAATGAGTTAATACATGAAACACAGATAGTTCCTAGCATGTAGTTCATGCATTAGACACATTTGCTGCCGTCTGTTGTAAACTAATCATTGATTTACCAAGAGAAAAAAAAAATAAAACTTTTTAAAGAACAGTTTTCTATTAAGTATGGACTCTGAAAGATTTTAGTGGGCTTTACTATTGCCAAGATATATTCTCCCTTCCTGTGTATCTCACTATTTAACTTGAAGAAAATATCACATTCTCTAACAAAACTATCATAAAATAATTTAAATATTCATGAGAACTATACTTGGCAGTAATTACCACCTGATACTGTGCTTTGCTGAATACACTAAATAGAACAATTTGAAATGAAGATGGTCCTTCAAATATTACAATTACATTATAGGAAATAATTGGTGAACAGAGATGGACTGGATGGTTTCAATTGTGGCTAAGAATAAATCAGTTACTGTATTAGAGCCAAAGATTATTTACCCATATTATATTGATACAAATAATACAATGCTTGTGTATATAGAGCTAGTGATTCTAAGATTATTACATTTCTGAAATTTATTAAATATGAAATAAAACAAGTGAACTCTATCTACCTCTACATTTTCCAGAGTAATAATCATAGATGAAATTAAGTCATTTATAATTGAATGATAATACAGATCTATTATTTATATAGACTTAATGGGGCATTATATTGGCTTTCATTCTCTGAGATACAAGACTCTTAAGGACTATTTCAGTGATGAAATATTTAACCAAAAGGTCTTTGGGGGAAATGAGGACATTTTAATATCATAAAGAAAAAATTCTATGAGCCAGGCAAAACTTACTTGAGGGTGGGACTGCTTTATGTTTATCAACTAAATAAGTACATTTTCAGAGATTATTATTATTACTATTTAGCCCAAAATAATATTTTGCTGTAAGTTTAAGTCCACAGGGTCACAAAGAGTTGGACACAACTGAGCGACTCAACTGAACTGAATGATTAAAATAAAAAAATTTTGTGTCGCAAGTTACTTCTAATAAAACTTGATTTGATTGCTTTTATTGAAATTGTAAAATTATCGGTGAGATTGGAGATATCTGAAGGAATATCTCAATTAGTAGCCACAATTTGTGCATATTTAAGCTTTTCCAATAATTTTTCAACAAAGATTTCAAATACACAAAAATATTGAAAGAATGGTGCAGTAAACACACATATATTGACCTCATAGATTCTATAATTAATAATTTACTATATTTGCTTTATCACATATCTGTCTTTGCAATTATCTATATTTATATCTATCTTTGTGTAGTTCAGTGAGTCATGTCCAAGTCTTTTGAGACCCCTTGGACTATAGCCCATCAGACTCCTCTGTCCAAGGGGTTCTCCAGGCAAGAACAGTAGAGTAGGTTGTCATTTCCTTCTCCAGGGGATCTTCCTGACCCAGGGATTGAACCACAGTCTCCTGCATTGGCAGGTGGATTCTGTACCACTGGGCCGCCAGGGAAACCTACATCTATCTTTATTTTGATGCATTTCAAAATAACTTGCAGAAATCAAGTTGTACACATGTACGCTTTGCCTCTAAATGCTTTAGCATGCATAACATCAACCAGAGTTCAATAACTGTATGTGAATTTTTTGGGCGGGGAGGTAACAAGGAGATCCAACCAGTCCATTCTAAAGGAGATTAGTTCTGGGTGTTCACTGGAAAGACTGATGCTGAAGCTGAAATTCCAATACTGTGGCCATTTCATGTGAAGAGTTGCCTCCTTG
>NW_011494810.1:5171449-5200935 GCF_000754665.1 Bison bison bison | reverse complement strand
CCTCATGTGAAGAATTGACTCACTGGAAAAGACCCTGATGCTGGGAGGGATTGGGGGCAGGAGGAGAAGGGGACAACAGAGGATGAGATGGCTGGATGGCATCACTGACTCGATGGACATGAGTTTAGGTAAACTCTGGGAGTTGGTGATGGACAGGGAAGCCTGGCATGCTGCGATTCATGGGGTAACAAAGAGTTGGACACGACTGAGTGACTGAACTGAATTGAACTGAACTTTACATACCATGAAATATACAAATCTAAAGCATACCATTCCGTGAGTTATTGGGGGTATGTCTATTTTTGATTCACACAAATATTCAACACACATTAAGGAAAATATATGTTGAGGGTATTTTTTCAGAGAATCAGGACTATAAACATGAACAGCACTTTCTCATATAGAATAAACTAGAACAATGTAAAAATGTCTTTAAAATGGACCTCTGGGAATGTAATTATTTGTTTATCCAATTTTACAAATAACTTTCAATTCAAAATATAAGACACATATTTTTAAGTGGCGACAAAAGTAATCTTTACAAACAATCTAATTATATTACCTCAGCCTTTTCCTTATTCAGCTGATATAACACAGAAAGCACAATTCGACATATCATATACATGAAGCTCTACGTTATACAAAATGCACAAAGGAAAAAAATGCCACATATATTGATTTGCAGTATACATGTGTCAAATGCTATTACTTGACATTATACAGCTACAGTCTAAGACACTGTGAGAGAGGGTTTGTGCATGCATGCGTGTCCACAGTCATAGTCTCAAGGAAATGAGAGTTAGAGCATGTATAAAGTTTTATAAATACTCCAGTGTGTTCAAAGAATAATAATAGAGAGAAGACATCCTAGAAAATCATCTACATAATATATCATTGTTTAATAACCACCACAGCCATAACCCTTTGAGCATTAATTTTCATGTTGAATTTAAAATTGCTGTATTTTTTTTTCCTTGTAATTTATTTCCCTGGAAAAGTTTTAACTCAAAGGAGCACCTGCTCTACAGTCCTTGCCCTTACTGACCACTCTTTCCTATCATATTACAATTGGGTTCACAAAACTCAGGGTCACCAACAATCTGGCCAATGGTCCCAAGTGAATCATTGACTTAAAAGTTCTCTCCCCTGATAGACCAGTATTTAGAATACATCGTTAAAATTAACACATATCATAATATATCCCCAGGCTTTTATAAGGATATTATGTTCTTTTTAAGATATTTAAATAATGTCATTCACATAAATTTACTTGGAGATGTACTATTTCCAATTCCACATAAATCTACAACATAGACACATGTAGTTTAACCTTGAATGTCTCCTCCAATGTTAAAAATAAAAGAAGCAATCATCTTAACATTTATGAGATACTGACTATATACTTAGTAAAGGATAGTGCATATTAAACTAGAAGACTATAATACTAAGGGTTTAGCTTTTAAATTTTATGTGAAAGCTGTGTGGCCTCAGCAAAATCACTTCATTCCTCTGAGCCTCATTAATTTCACTTGTAAGAAAAACATGGTGATTGGCCAAAAGAAGTTTCCAGCTCTTTCCAACTCTGAGGTTCTCATATTCTAAGAATAATCTGTACAGGCAGACTTTCTTTGATCCTTTTTCTCTTTGGTAATTGTAATAGATTATAATACCATCTGGGGCAAGACATTAAGTTTGCAATTGCATTTTTTTTTTTTACCTAATCAGTAGATATTTAAAATGGCTCATGTTCCAGACGTAGTGCTAAGCACATCTTTGTATTGGTTTGAAGTGGTTCAACCAGACATATTGAAGAGAACTGATATAAAATGGTGATTCCACAAGGAACATTTAAAGGAAGCAATTATAAGGTGTATTCGTTTAAGAAATATTTTGCCAAGTAGCTTTTCTTTTCATATTGTCTCACTGGCTGACCAACTATTAATCAAGCTCTCCATCTCTCAGTATGGGAAAAGTCAAATGAATTTTGTCATCAGCTGAGCCATCTGTCTCCTCATACTGTTCTGCTATTTTTCTTTTTCTTTTTGAAACTCTTTAACTGAAAGTAGAAATGGAGGAGGAAGGAAAGGTAATCAGTGAATATAACAGCATTTCATATGCTTTGATTATTTTTTAATACTTAGGTAATATGAGGTATAAATAGCACTTCATATACATTTGCTGTTTTACATTCAAGGTCCAGTGAATTTTTCTGGGAGAAATTAGATACTGCCCTGCAGTATAGATGCAATAAAATGTGTCTGCTCTAAGCTGAGCACAGTGGTGCTAGGCCCTGCATACTAAAAGATGTGAATTCTCTTAACCAAAGCAAAAAGAAATCTCACATCTGTGTCTCTAGTATTTATCTGTTCTGGGAGGATAGAATGCCTGGGGCTCTCACATCAAGAGGGTTAAGGCTTCCTTTATAAAGTGTTGACAATAATTCTTACCATTCTCTTGGCCATCTATCAGAAAACAACTACTTATTTCTCTTGGCTTTATTGGGAATCTATCTGCCTGAACTTAGATGTTTGAAATGAGAGTGAAAGATAGAGAGCAGAGCCAAGGAGATCAAACAGAAATGCACTCCCAAATAAAAGTCCCCTGAACCAATCTCCCACTACTATGGGAAGCCCTACTGCAGTGCTCTTGTTAAAGCCACCTGGTTCTTAGGTGCATCCTGTGTGGACAGCTCTATTTATCTCAGGGGGCAGCCTGTCTCTTAACTGGGCAGCACCAACTGTCAGGAAACTGAAAGGGTGGAAGTGTTATCCTCTGTAATCTGGCCCTATGCCGCCTCCCACAAGTCTACCTTGATTTCTGTTTGCCAACTTACAACAAGCTGAAAAGAAGAAACCATTTTCCAAGGCAAGTCTCTCTTTACTTCAGGTAAATCAACAGTTCCTTTGGTGGGTCCCTATGCTTTCTTGTATCCTCAACCTTCTTGTTACTCTTTTTTGGACATTCTGAGTCTTTCCCAGGAATAATTATATTTAGGAATCCTGTCGGCTGCCTACAAATGGATCACTCTTTTTAATGAGATAGATTTTACTATATTAAGCATTGAATTGAGGAAAAATAGAATCTTTCCACTTCTATTTTGCATAGTTGAGTTGTTGAAATTTTACAATAAATATACAACTATTTTGTGACAATGAAATAATTTAAACAAACAAACAACAACAAAAAACCAAGGCCCTGGGTTCCTTCCTACATAAAAGATAAAGAAGATTCTTGGCATGAAAATTCTCTTTCCATCTTATCTGACTCAATGGTCATTTATAAAATACAGATAGATTTATTACGGCATCTTCATGATTGATAGGGACAAATCTTGCTATATATGAGGGATTTAGGCTCAGAGGCTATCAGTTTTTACACTGTATTTTATATGTTTTCCAGAAAATATGCTGAGGAGTCATTCCTCTGTTCCTTTTTTGTAAAAAAGCCCAAACACATTTTCAGGTAGAGAGACCTCAAACTATTTGACATTAGACACATGCAAGAATATTCCATCTTGTTCTATCAAAAACAGCATAAACTTATCTTTGAACATTTAAAGCATACTAAAGTTTCAAAGCCATACCGTGCCAGAAATAGAATCCTTGAAGAAGGCCATTGGTAGATAGTCTGCCTCTCAAAATAGAACTATGTCTTATTCAGCTTCTGGTTTGGGGGGTCCTGCCTAGTGCCTGACCCATGAGAGGTGCTGGAGCCTAAAACCAACCTTGAGGTAAAGTTGCCTGTTATTAGTTTAGGGACAGTAGCTGGTGGCTGCTGCTTCTTTTCTCTTCTGCTTTTTGAATAAAATAGCACAGTCCTCTGAATATTACAGAGCATGGCTGGAAAAGGACATCAGTATTTCTAGATATCTTTTTCTTAGTATTTAATTACAAAATGGAGAACAAATAATAGCTGCTTGCTCTCTATAACACACATAGCAAAAGAACAGCTGCCCTTACTATGAACTCATCTTTCAGGCAGAAAAGACCTCAGAAATGTCTCTGAAATTCCTTCCTGGTTTAGGAGGAACCAATTTACAACATGGGAGAGGGGAAGTTAGGAATTGTTACCATTTGGCTGCATGGGCGCAGGAGGGCCTAGAGGAGCTATCCCACGTTGAAGGTCAGGAAGGGCGGTGGTGAGGAGATACCCCTCGTCCAAGGTAAGGAGCAATGGCTGCGCTTTGCTGGAGCAGCTGTGAAGAGATACCCCACGCCCAAGGTAAGAGAAACCCAAGTAAGACGGTAGGTGTTGCAAGAGGGCATCAGAGGGCAAACACACTGAAACCATACTCACAGAAAACTAGTCAATCTAACCACACTAGGACCACAGCCTTGTCTAACTCAATGAAACTAAGCCATGCCTGTGGGGCAACCCAAGATGGGCGGGTCATGGTGGAGAGATCTGACAGAATGTGGTCCACTGGAGAAGGGAATGGCAAACCACTTCAGTATTCTTGCCTTGAGAACCCCATGAACAGTATGAAAAGGCAAAATGATAGGACACTGAAAGAGAAACTCCCCAGGTCAGTAGGTGCCCAATATACTACTGGAGATCAGTGGACTCATTGGAAAAGACTCTGATGCTGGGAGGGATTGGGGGCAAGAGGAGAAGGGGATGACAGAGGATGAGATGGCTGGATGGCATCACTGACTCGATGGACGTGAGTCTCAGTGAACTCTGGGAGTTGGTGATGGACAGGGAGGCCTGGCGTGCTGCAATTCACGGGGTCGTAAAGAGTCGGACACGACTGAGCAACTGATCTGATCTGATCTGATTGGAACTAGCTCTCCAGTGGCTCAGATGCAACTGGATTGATCTGCACCTACCTGGAGTGGTACATGTGTCATGTGAGTAGAATTTAAACTTTTGCTTAGAGTAGGCAGTGACTTTCCTGACAGTTCCAATGTCCAGGCAATCTTTCTGAACTATCCCTGGAGTGAAGGCTTGTTGTTGGCATACCTATTTTTAAATACTACAGGCCAAGAGAAATAAGGCAATATGTGTGTGTGCTCATATAATTGTAATATAACTAGAATCTATTAAAATGTTGCTTTAAGAGTTTATGATCTAAAATTACAGGAACGTCAGTGTTTTATCAATTTATGAGGAGCCATGATGATGGCAACGGCACCCCACTCCAGTACTCTCGCCTGGAAAATCCCATGGACGGAGGAGCCTGGTACGTTGCAGTCCATGGGGTTGCTAAGAGTCGGACACGACTGGGTGACTTCACTTTCATTTTCACTTTCATGCATTGGAGAAGGAAATGGCAACCCACTCCAATGTTCTTGCCTGGAGAATCCCAGGGACGGGGGAGCCTGGTGGGCTGTTGTCTGTAGGATCGCACAGAGTCAGACACAACTGAAGTGACTTAGCAGCAGCAGCAGGCAGTAAATTAGTAAAGACATAGTTGGCCTCAGCAATACCACCAATCACCTGGACAAAAAGGACACTGAAACTACTTCCAGCATTACCAAAGACACATTTATCCAAAGCTCATGTGGAATATTCACCAAGATAGACCACACATTCTGGCCATAAGACACAACAAAGAATAGAAATCACACAATGTCTGCTCTCAGATCACAATCTGGTCTGAGACGATGAATTAAATTAGGCATCAATAACAGAAAGATGGATGCAAAACTCTAAAATGCATAGATTAAACAATGCATTTCTAAGTAACTCATAAGTCAAGACATCGCGAGAGGAATTTTAAAATGCTTTGAACTAAATGATAAAAAAACACAACTTATTGAAATGTCTCAGAAGCAGGAAAGCAATACTTAGATGGAAATTTATAGCACTGAAAGTGTATACTAGAATGTAAGAAGATCCAAAGTCAAAAATCTAAGCTCACCTTAGGAAACTAGACAAGCAAGAGCTAATAAATCCAAAGTAGATAAAATAAAATAAGTAATCAAAAGTAGAATAGAAATCAATGAATCAAAAAGAGGAAATTAACAGAGAAAATCAGCAAAACCCAAAATGGGTTTTCTGAAAAAAATAAAATTTAAATTAATGAAAACCTCTAAGCAGGCTAACTAGGAAAACACAAGAGAGGATACAAATTCTGATACAACAGTATCAGAAATGAAAGAGGGACAATCTCTATAGATTCTATGAATGATTAAAAGGATAACTGAGGAATACTATTGACAATTGTATGTCCACAGATTTGATAATTTAGATGAAATGGCCAAATTTTCTGAATGACACAATCTGCTAAAACTCACAAGAAACATACAAGCTAAATAGGCCTATATCTATGAAATAAATTGAATAATTAATTAATAGCATTTCAAAACAGAAAGCACCAAACCCATACAGATTGACTGGCGAATTATACCAAACATTTAAGGAAGAATTTATACCAATTATTTATAGTCTCTTTTGGAAGTTAGAAGAGGGCATACTTTCTACTGCATTCTATGAAGACAGTATCATCCGACAACCAAAACCATACACATTACAAGTAAAGAAAACCACAGACTGATCTCTCTCATGAACACAGATGCAAAAATCCTCAACAAAATAAGATATATTAAAAAAAAATTATATATCATGACATAGAGGGATTTATTCTACGAATGCAAGGCTGGTTCAACTTTCAATTAATTATTACTTCAACAGACTAAGGAAGAAATACCACATGATCTAATCAAGACATATAGGAAAAGTATCTGACAAAATCAAATACACATTCATGATAAAAATTCTCATCAAACTAGTATTAGAGGGAAGTTTACTCAACTTGATAAAAAATATTTATGAAAAAACTACAGCTAACACAATAATTAATGGTGAAGAACTATGAATTTTCTCTATCAGATGAGGAACAAAGAAAAAGATACCCTCCTTCACCATTCCCTTTCAACATCATACTCAAAATCCTAGGTAATTCATCAAGTCAAGAAAAGGAAATAAAAAATGTAATGGTTGAGAAGGAATAGATAAAACTGTCTTTGTTCACAGATGACATGATTATATACAATATGTTGAAAATCTGAAAGAGTTGACAAAACTCTTGGAATTAATAAACAATCATAGCAATGCAGCAGGAAACAAAGTTAACATACACAAAAAGCAATTACTTCCTTATATACCAGCAAGGAACAAGTGACCTTTGAAGTTAAAAACAATGTCATTTATAATACCACACCCCAAAATGAAATACTTAGGTATAAGTCTAAAAATGTGAACAAGATCCATGAGGAAAAACTGCAAAACTCTGATAAAAGGTATCAATGAAGAACTAAATAAATAGGATTCTACATTCATAGATAAAAGGATTCAGTATTGGCAAAATGTCAGTTCTTCCCAAGTTGATCTTCAATACAATCTCAACCAAAATTCCAGGAAGTTATTTTGTAGATATTGATGAACTGATTCAAAAGTTTACATAAGAATCAAAATCCTCAAAATAGTCAACACAACATTGAAAGGGAAGAACACATTTGGAGAATTAATACAATCCAACTTCAAGACATTATACAGCTACAGTAATTGAGACATTGTGGTACTAACAAGAGAATAGTCAAATAGATCAATGGCAGGAAAAAAAAAAAAAAAATCAATGGCCGGAAATAGACCTGCATAAATACAGACAACCAATTTTTGACCAAAAAAAAAGTGATACAATGGCACAAAGTGAGTCTCTTCAACAGACAACACTGGAACAACTAGATACTTACATGCAAAACATCTAAACATAGTCCTTATACCCTTCAAAAAAATTAACTCAAAACAGAACACAGACCTAAATAAAAAATGTAAAATTCTAAAACTTCTAGAAAATAACTTAAAAGAAAATGAGATGACTTTGATTTTGGTCATTGCGTTTTTGATACAATACCAAAAGCACAATCCATTAGAGAAATAATTAATAACTTTGACTTTAAAATTAAACATTTCTCCTCTATGAAAGATACTGCTAAGAGAATAAAAAGACAAGCCATTGACTGAGAAAAACTATTTGAAAAATATACATATGATAAAGGACTGTTACCCAAAATATACAGAAATTCTTAAAGCTCAAGAGTAAGAAAACAAATGACTTGATTAAAAAAAAAAATGAGTCAAAGACCTTAACATTTCCTCCAAAGATGAAGTTAATACAGCAAACAGCCATATGAAAAGATACTATGTGTCCTATAACATGTATCATACAATCGAGCAATCATGTTCTTTGGATTTATCCGGAGGAGCTGAAACTGATGTCCACACAAAAATTTGCATGTTTAAAAATGGATGTTTACAACTGCTTTTATCATTAACTGCTGAAAATTGGAAGCAACCAAAATGTTTTTCAGTAGGTGAATGGATAAATAAACTGTAGTTCACCTAGAAAAGTGAATATTTTTCCGTTATAATTAGAAATGAGATACCAAGCCATGAAAATACATAGAGGAAACTTAAATGTGTATGATTAAGTGAAAGGAGATAATCTTAAAAGGCTACATACTGTATAATTCCACCTGTATGACATTCTGAAAGGCAAATATGTGCAATCAGTGAAAAGCTGAGTGACAGCCCGTGGTTAGGAAGGAGGGAGGTGATGACAAACTGAAATAACAATGAAGCAATCACAGTTCAGGCATACAAAAATGCGGTTGGATGTCCATTTAGTTTCTGGTCTCAGAACTGTCTCTGCACCACTGAAAACTTGAACCTTCTTTGAACTGGACCAGATCCAAGGATACTACCAGCCCTATTCAGAATAACACCTGCAAGCTACATTATGGCTTCAAGGACTACCTCTGTAATTGTGTAACCATTTCAGAATCCAATCAATACTTACTGAACACCCTTGCTTCTTGCAAGTTCCAATCATAATTCTTGGCAAATAGCTCATGTAACCAACTGTAACCTTGCTGTATTTGCCTTTACAGGCCTCTCCCATTTCATAGTTCAATAGATGACAATTCAAGTGCTTCTTGAATCTGTGCCTCCCAGGCTGCTGTCCTATCAAACCACAAATAAACATCCTTTTGTTTACATCAGACTCGCCTTATAGCTCAGTTGGTAAAGAATCCACCTGCCATGCAGGAAACCCCTGTTCGATTCCTGGGTCGGGAAGATCCCCTGGAGAAAGGACAGGTGACCCATTCCAGTATTCTTGGGTTTCCCTTGTGGCTTAGTTGGTAAAGAATCCATTTGCAGTGTGGGAGACCCGGATTCGATTTCTGGGTTAGGAAGATACCCTGGAGAAGGGAAAGGCTACCCACTTCAGTATTCTGGCCGGGAGAATTCCATGGACAGTCCATGGGGTTGCAAAGAGTTGGACTTGACTGAGCGACTTTCACTTACCATTTCTAAAATTTTGGTATGAAGACAGGTAGAACACTGGGGATTTTTTTTTAAGTTTTTAATTGTAGAATAATTGTTTTACAATATTGTGTTTGTTTCTGCTGTACAACAATGTGAATCAGTTATAGGCGACATGTATCCCCTCTCTGTTGTGCCTCCCTCCCACCACTACCTCCTTCCTACCACTCTAGGTCACTACAAACTGAACTGAGCTCCCTATGCTTCCCACTAGCTAGCTAGCTATTTTACACATGGTAGTGTCTATAAGTCAATGCTACTCTTTCATTTCGTCCCACACTCTCCTTCCTCCAGTGTGTCCACAAGTACATTCTCTACATCTGCATCTCTATTTCTGCCCTGCAATTAGTTTCATCAGTACCATTTATGCAGAATCCATGTGTGTGTGTGTGTGTGTGTGTGTGTGTGTGTGTGTGTTACTATACGATAATTGTTTTTCTCCTTCTGACTTGCCTCACCCTGTATGACAGACTCTAGGGCCATCCACCTCACTGCAACTGACTCAATTTTCTTCCTGTTTATGGGTAATATTCCATTGTATATATGTACCACAACATTATCAATTCATCTGATAATGGAAATCTAGGTTGCTTCCATGTTCTGACTATTGTACATAGCTCTGCAATGAACACTGGGGTATATGTGCTTTTTTGAATTATGGTTCTCTGAGAAGGCAATGGCACCCCACTCCAGTATTCTTGCCTGGAAAATCCCATGGATGGAGGAGCCTGGTGGGCTGCAGTCCATGGGGTTGCGGAGAGTCAGACACGACTGAGAGACTTGACTTTGACTTTTCACTTTCATGCATTGGAGAAGGAAATGGCAACACACTCCAGTGTTCTTGCCTGGAGAATCCCAGGGATGGGATGCTGGGTTGGCTGCCATCTATGGGGTCGCACAGAGTTGGACACGACTGAAGCAACTTAGCAGCAGCAGCAGCAGGGTATATGGCCAGTAGTGGGATTGCTGGGTCATATAATAGTTCTATTTCTACTTTTTAAAAGGAATCTCCATGCTGTTCTCCATAGTAGCTGTATAAATTTAAATTATCACCATTTTTTAAGACATTGAAACTACTCTATATGATTCTACAAGTATGAATACAAGTGATTATACATTTCTCCAAAGCCAAAGAATTTACAACACCAAGAGGGAACCCTAATGCATACTATGGACCTTGGATGATTACAATTTGTTAGTGTATGTTCACCAATTGAAACAATTACACCACTCTGGTGGAAGATGTCAATAATGGGGAACACTATGCATGTGTGGAGGCAGAGGGTATATGAGAAATCTCTTTCTCTCAATTTTGCTGTGTAACCAAAAAAAGGTTCTAAAAAATAGTCTCTCTCTCTCTCTATATATATATATATACACATATATATATATATATCTCGTATATATATGTCAATGAGAATTAACTATTTTTATAGGCATCAACGTGGATGAATCAAAAACATGATACTGAGTGAAAAAAAAAAAAAAAACATATAAGTTTCAAAATCACCAAACTAATCAAATTATCATTAAAATCACAATATGGTAAATTTGGAGAGGGAAATGGCAACCCACTCCAGTATTCTCGCCTGGAGAATCTCTTGGAAAGGAGGCTGGCATGGTACAGTCCACGGGGGTCACAAAGACTCAGACACAACTGAAGTGACTTAGCACAGCACATGGTAAACTTTGGGGGGGGGGTTGCCATATTTTGATAATACAAAAAGTTTTCTGGGGACTGTCAGTGCTCTATTTTTTTACCTGGGTGATGGTTTAATGCTTGCATTCACTTTGTAAGTATTTATCAATATACACACTAATGAATTATGTATTTTTATAGGTACATTACAATTTGTTTAATTAACATGATAAATATTTTTATATTTCATTGGACTTATGAGATTTTTAAATAATTTAATTTCAAAAAGAATTGTATCTCTATTTCTCCTTTCAACAGAATTCTACCACTATCTTTCATGATTATTTTTACTTTCAAATTTGTGGAGGACTACTCATATTAGCTTTCTTTTCAAGATTCCACTACACTAAAATGGCAACTGTAGAGCTGTATCAATAATGAGTAGTTGAGGCTTACTTTCTCTGTTTGGATCTTGATAGTATATCAAAAAAAAAAAAGTATTTAAAGAATGTATGGTTAAAAAAAAAGGTAAATAAGAATTTTTCTTTTTCAATTTTCTCATTTTATTCCAGGGTATATTTTAGAAAACATAACTGTCTCTGACACTAAAGAAATTAATATAATTTGCATGCATGACTTTTTAAAATAGTGAAACTGATCAAGAAAATAAAGAATGTGATTAGTTAATGTTTACAAATCTGGCTTGCAAATTTTTGGATAATAATGAATTCCAAGATAAAAAATAAGAATTAATGGAAAATACAGTTTAAATTGAAGTAAGTGGAATCATTTAAATACTTGGTTGTAGGGTGAGATAGTTCATAGTGATTACAAGTAGACTTGGAAATGCTGGAGTAAAATACCACAATCTAGTAGGTAAAAAAGAAAACAGGCTAAGAAATTGATTGATACAGAAGAAAAAAGTGAAAATCATATATTGTGGTCCTTTGGTCTCACCTATATTGGAATAAAGGACCAAAATATTAACACTAGAGTAATATGCAGAAGAAAAATAAATCTCCAAGGAAAAATATAACCAAGTTTACTCAGTTTTAAGAAGTACAAGTTTTGTGTTTTCAGAAATGAATTTGAATGCTAAACTTACTATTGCAAAAAACTTAAAAGACAGGAAAATTTCATGATGAACTTATTTACAACCTATATATGTATAGGTTGTATATATATGTAAATGTATACATATAATATTGATTCCCCAGAGGGCTGAACAATTTAAGCCAATGGTCAAGGCTTGCAATCAGCTCTCTGGAGAGAAACAATCAATAGCCCAGCTTCTACCTGGAAAACTGTAACTTCAATTAACATGATTCTGTTCATAGAAAGGAATGGATAAGAACAAACACTTCATTAAAAAAAAAAAATAGTGTGGGTTTTGTTTATATCTAAGCTGACAACAATTGTGTAACTAAGATAATATTTGTAATTCCTTTTTAATTTTCATGACTGATGTACAATTCCCTAGGTTCTTCTCCCCTCCAGAAAATAATTGACTAGTGAGAGATTATCTTTTTTCCTAACAATTCACATTTTGGGTTCTGGTTTGCTAATAAGATATGTACCATAAAGAATTCTTACCAACCTGTAAACAGGTTTTGAGACGTATCAAGTATTAAATTTCAGGCATACTTCTGTCTTTCCAAAGCAAAAAATTAATGTTAGAGAAGATATTTCTTAGAAAATCTCATCAAATATCTTTTATATTTTACATGAGGCAAAATTTGCATATGTAGGGACACTTATCATAGAGACATCCATGTGTTATACTTCAATACATTTAAAATTAATTACTGGCGCTTAAATAAATAGATATATTTATTTACATTCTGCCTTAAAAATCTTGAGGTGATTTTTTCTGACTTATATTCTTGGAAATTACTCTTTTGCTTGTTTTAGTCTTGCAGAAAGATTTCCTTAAGTCCTCAAGTATTCTTGTATGTGTCTGATAGGAGTTTTAAGAAATGATTGTTAATAGTTTTATCTCTCCCACATATGAATTCGTATTAACTTCAAAGGAAGCCAGTTTACATATAGAAGAGATAAGTACACAGAGGGAGCAGAAATCAGCCCCTCAGAACTCAGATAAATGGTAACTTTCAATTAATTCTGAACCACAAAAGCTAGGTAAGTCATGGGATATCAAATACAGAGAAGAAGAAAATCTGCAGCACATATATTTTTTTTTTCCCTAGCTACAACTGCTACATCTGCTAGAAATTGCCATTATAGCACCTTAGAGAGGATTTATTCAACAACAGAACTAATCTTCATGGAAATTTAATAACAAGAGTCTATTTTATCTCTGTCAGGTAGCCTTCTTACTCAGCCTCTAGGTCCTTTCAAACTGACACTTTTTAGCTCATTCTTAACTATGCAAAAAAAAAAAAAGCTGTTGAGTACCTACTTAGTATTAGGGCAGTGAGTAGCACTTGAAGGGTCCTAAAGCAACATTTGCTGAATGGTGATCAAATAAATGAATGAACAAAAAGAAAGCTTTTTACTTTGAGAGTGCTAATAACAAGACAAAGATCAATCAGCCAGAAATCTAACCTTCAGAGTTTACATAGTCTGGCAGACTGGATGTGAACACCTATGGCTGATTCATGTCAATGTATGGCAAAAACCACAATACTGTAAAGTAATTAGCCTCCAATTAAAATAAATTAATTAAAAAAATGGATTTGCTCTAGATAAAAACCTCAGGAAGTTCAGAGAAGAGAGAGCTCACTTGGAGTTCTGAGGTTCAAAGAAGACTTCACGGAAGAATCAGAATTTAAGATTACCTTTGCTGTTGACAAGATTCAGGCTATGTGGAAAGAGAATAAATAGAATGTTGTGCAATGAGAAGACCATGAACAAAATCAGGGAAGTCAGGAAGAATAGAAAAGAAATTCCAAATAAATGATTCAGTTTGGCCAGAACACAGGTAGGCCATGAGAAGCAAGAGAAATAAAATCAATGTAAATATTTATCCACAGATAAATAAGATTATGTCTTACACATTATACTGAAGGATGGAATTTTCTTATGTAATCAACAGAGAACACTCAAAATTTGAGGGTTGAGGATAGATGGAGACTGACAGAAAATTAGCTTCTATTGCTATGAGGTTTATATTTTAAGTAAGGGGTATTTTAATGCTGTAACATCTAATTGTGAAATATGAATTTTTTTTTGAGCTTTAAAAAATACTTTATTATGTTTTAATCTAAATTTATTTATTTTAATTGGAGGCTAATTACTTTACAATATTTTATTGGTTTTGCCATGCATCAACATGAATCCGCCATGGGTATACATGTGTTCCCCATCCTGAACCCCCCTCCCACCTCCCTCCCTGTACCATCCCTCTGGGTCATCCCAGTGCACCAGCCCCAAGCATCCTGTATCATCCATCAAACCTGGACTGGCAACTCGTTTCATATATGATATTATACATGTTTCAATGCCATTCTCCCAAATTATCCCACCCTCTCCTTCTCCCACAGAGTCCAAAATACTGTTCTATACATCTGTGTCTCTTTTGCTGTCTCTCATACAGGGTTATCATTACCATCTTTCTAAATTCCATATATGTGTGTTAGTATACTGTATTGGTGTTTTTCTTCCTGGCTTACTTCACTCTGTATAACAGGGTCCAGTTTCATCCACCTCATTGGAACTGATTCAAATGTATTCTTTTTAATGACTGAGTAATACTCCATTGTGTATATGTACAAGGCAACTCTCAATTCACTGCCCTTTCCTAGCAAGAGGCAAGATGAAGAAAGAAGAAGGGAAAAAAAAAAAAGCCAACTCTAAGTGATCAGGACTCTGACTTAATCTCAGTTCTGGGACACTGAATAAGTGAATAGAATCACTCTGGACCCCAAAACAGAACTTATAAATTAAGGGATTAAGCAACAACCACCCTTTTTTTCAAAATTCTATCATAATTTAAAACATCTTCTTGCTTTGACTCTGACGTTTGTCAAAAGTTACTGTAGAAATTCTGAGACAAATCGTGAAATATGCCAAGGTTAACTAGAAACTTTAGGATCCTTATTTTTACATTCCGTTTAGTTCTATTGATGGAGTTTTAAACAATCTATCTTATATCTCTGCTTACAATCAGATAATCTTAAACAATACCCTAAGCACTGAATGATATTTTAAAGTGCTGTTTAAAATAAAATTTTATACAAGTATATGTTAATAAACATATATACATTTTTTGCCTTCACATACATTCATTTATGCAAATATAGTTCGTTTACAGTGTTGGAAGAATGTTACAGTGGACTTTTTGTCTATGGACTTTCTATGACAAAAAATAAAACTAAACAATAATAAATAAATATACACACACATGTAACTGATCCTTGAACAGTTTTTCAATAAATAAATTAGAAAAATTGTGAAAATATGAAAAAACTCAGACTGAATAAGTATGTCATGAATGTATAAAATATATGTAAGCAAATACTAGTCTTCTCATGCATATATAAGGTGACTGATGCGTAACATAAAATCAATGATATGTTAGTTTTCTCACTGTTTTACATCTTTGTTTTCAAATAATTATATTACTATATAACATGTCTCTCTCTTGTAATTGGAGAAAATGCCCATCAGCTTATCACCAAAGTGGAAGAGGTGTAAAAAACATAATATTGTTTCCAATACTGTATATGAATATGATTGTAACCAGTCAGTCAGGTCAGTCACTGAGTCGTGTCCAACTCTTTGAGATCCCATGGACTGCAGTATGCCAGGCTTCCCCGTCCATCACCAACTCCTGGGGCTTACTCAAACGCGTGTCCATCGAGTTAGTGATGCCATCCAATCATCTCATCCTCTGTCGTCCCTTTCTCCATCCGCTTTCAGTCTTTCCCAGTATCAGGATCTTTTCAAACGAATCAGTTCTTCACATCAAGTGGCCAAAGTATTAGACTTTCAGCTTCAGCATCAGTCCTTCCGATGAATATCCAGGAGTGATTTCATTTAGGATGGACTGGTTGGATCTTCTTGCAGTCCAAGGGACTCTCAAGAGTCTTCTCCAACAGTTCAAAAGCATTAATTCTTCAGTGCTCAGCTTGCTTTATAGTCCAATTCTCACGTCTATACATGGCTACTGGAAAAACCATAGCCTTGACCAGAAAGATCTCTGTCAGCAAAGTAATGTCTCTGCTTTTTAATATGCTGTCTAGGTTGGTCACAGCTTTTCTTCCAAGGAGCAAACATCTTTTAAATTCATTTCTGTAGTCACCATCTGCTGTGATTTTGGACCCTCAAAAAATAAAGTCTCTCACTGTTTCCATTGTTTCCCCATCTATTTCCCATGAAGAGATGGGACCAGATGCCATGATCTTAGTTTTCTGAATGTTGAGTTTTAAGCCAGCTTTTTTACTCTCCTCTTTCACTTTCATCAAGAACTCTTTAGTTCTTCATTTTCTGCCATAAGGGTGATATCAGCTGCATATCTGAGTTTATTGATATTTCTTCCAGCAATCTTGATTCCAGGTTATACTTCATCCAGCCCGGCATTCCACATGATGTACTCTGCATATAAATTAAATAAGCAGGGTGACAATATACAGCCTTGTTGTACTCCTTTCGCAATTTGGAACCAGTCTGTTGTTCCATGTCTAGTTCTAACGGGTTGCTTCCTGACCTGCATACAGATTTCTCAGGAGGCAGGTCAGGTGGTCTGATGCTCCCATCTCTTTAAGAACTTTCCCCAGTTTGTTGTGATCCACACAGTCAAAGACTTTGGCATAGTCAATAAAGCAGAAGTAGATGTTTTTCTGGAACTCTCTTGCTTTTTTGATAATCCAATGAATGTTGGCAATCTGATCTCTGGTTCCTCTGCCTTTTCTAAATCCAGCTTGAACATCTGGAAGTTCACAGTTCATGTACTGTTCAAGTCTGCCTTGGAGATCTTTAAACATTACTTTGCTAGCATGTGAGAGGAGTGCAATTGTGTGGTGGTTTAAACATCTTTGGCATTCCCTTTCTTTGAGATTGACATGAAAACTGACCTTTTCAAGTCCGGTGGCCACTACTGTATTTTCCAACTTTCCTGGCATATTGAGTGCAGCACTTTAATAGCATCATCTTTTAGGATTTTAAATAACTGGAATTCCATCACCTCCACTACCTTTGTTTGTGATGGTGCTTCCAAAGGCCCACTTGACTTTGCATTCCAGGATGTCTGGCTCCAGGTGAATGATCACACCATCGTGGTTATCTGGGTCAAGAACATCTTTTTTGTATAGTTCTCCTGTGTATTCTTGCCACTTCTCCTTAATATCTTCTGCTTCTGTTAGTTCCATACCATTTCTGTCCTTTATTGTGCCCATTCTTGCATGAAATGTTCCCTTGGTATCTCTACTTTTCTTGAAGAGATCTCTAGTCTTTCCCATTCTATTGTTTTCCTCTATTTCTTTGCATTGATCACTGAGGAAGGCTTTCTTTTCTCTCGTTGCTATTCTTTGGAACTCTGCATTCAAATGGGTATATCTTTCCTTTTCTCCTTTGCCTTTAGCTTCTCATCTTTTCTCAGCTATTTGTAAGGCCTCCTCAGACAACATTATAATAATTACAATGACAGTAACACTGTATGTGATAAAAATGTTGTGATACATGTATAAGCTAAGTTACCATGAAGCAATTAAATGAATTATAATAGGCTACCATAAGCTAACCACATGGCTGATTCTTTGTTTTAAATGCATTTATTTTTATAACTACAAATAAATATAAATTTATTTTTTAATTTCTTTTTTCATGTCGAGTAATACGTATAGTATCTATTGCTTTTTATTGTATAAGATTCTACTGATATAGGTACTGAGAGAGAATTCATCTTGTAAAGAGACAAAATAAAATTATGGTGTCATTAATTACAGTACAGAACTATAAGAGCTTTTCTCTTAGGATTTTCCTAACACTTTCTCTGGCTTATTTTATTGTAAGAGTGTAGTATATAATATATATATAACATAGAAAATATGTGTTAGCTGACTACTTATGTTATTGGTAAGGCTTCCAGACAACAACAAACTATCGTTAGTCAGTAAAAGCTGCTCAGTCATGTCCGACTCTTAGAGATGCTATGGAATTCTCCAGGCAGATTCTTTACCAGCTGAGCCACAAAGGAAGACCAAAAATACTGGACTGGGTAGCCTATCCCTTCTCCAGCGGAACTTCCCAACCCAGGAATCGAACCGGGGTCTCCAGCATTTCAGGCAGATTCTTTACCAACTGAGATTTAGGTAAATTTTGAGGGATTCAAAAATTAAAAAGCAAATGTCTGACTGCATGGCAGTCTGTGCTTTTAATCCTGCAACCCTTCTCAACGGCCAACTGTATTATGTTTAACAATGTCAGAAATCTTTTTCTTGAGATGCTTTTTATTGATTAGAAGTGATAAACTGAAAATATTTGAGAAATGGTCTTTCTCACTTGGTTACTTTTTAGAAATTAGGAGTTGTTTTTAATTACCTTGAATGTGTCTGATTAATCTTCCCAGGGGGCACTAGTGGTAAAGCAACTGCCTGCCAATGCAGGAGACACAAGAGGCTCAGGTTGACCCTGGGTTGGGAAGATGCCCTGGAGGAGGGCATGGCAACCCACTCCAGTATATTCTTGCCTGGAGAATCCCATGCACAGAGGAGCCTGGTGGGCTACAGTCTATAGAGTCACCAAGAGTCAGGCACAACTGAAGTGCCTTACCATGCACATACATGTCTGGTTACTTTGTACAGAATCTTTGGTACAGAATTTCTCATGTCAAGTTACAAAATTATTGGAAATCAGTATGAAGAGGAAAAGGCCCTTAGGATGATACTTGATTGCATGTATCTCAGCAAGCCCACACATTAGTTTGTAATAACAGAAAGCTTCTTGACAGAATACTCATGACCTGAATCTTCAGGGCAATTCACCTAAAAACTGTCATTACTCTACGGCTCTCTTAAATGCCTAATACCTACTTATGGACATCTTCAGTGTTGAAGAGTTTTCAAGGATCAAGAAGCCATCCTCCTTTGCTTCATTTACCATTTTGAGTAAAAAGTTATTTTCAGTCCTATTCTGAGATTTAAATTTCATTTAAAAACACCATATATTACATTTTTACCTTAATTTCCCCTTTCTTAACAGAATAAGTAAAATAACTTCTGACTGCAGAGCTCAATAAAAGGTTCAGCAATTTTTTGTTATTTCCTTCTCATGTCAGCTCAGGGACAGACACTGAAGAAATCCCTGAATCTCTCAGGTACTCTGTTTTTTAAACTGTGAAATGGGCATAGTGAGCTTGACTTGCTTCCAAAGGATCTCCTGTGGAATTCACTTATTCATTATGATTCATTAAACTTCACTTCTAAAATATAACACATCATAAAAATGCAAAATATTATTATTAAATATTCAGAGTGAGTGTTTTTCCCTCTGACATTATTATCATGCTGCTCAAACAGATGCTAATAATGTAAACTCTGTGGGAAACAATTTCAATTATTCATGGCAATAATGTCCACAATGTGTTGTTGGTGGATATCTGGGCAACGCATTTTCACCTATTCAGTGTGATGGCTTCTGACAAAACCTCCCTCTCCAGGTAATATGAAATAAGATGCTTTAGGCAACTATTTCTTTTAACAGCTCTCTATCTGATATACAACTTTATAGGAAAGTTTCTGCAATCTGTGTCAAACTTCTTGTCTTCAGGGAGGCCGATTCACCTATATCAAACCTTCATATTCTCAAATGAATGGGGAAGATTGGAAGGTGAGTGGGCTGTGCAGAGAAGGAAAAAGAAAGTGGCATAAATCAAGAGAGATTAAGTCAAACATATCCTAACAGGGATGAACGCAGAAAGCCATACCAAGGAAATGAAATACGCACTAAATTGACAGTTTATTACTTCCAGAAAGAACCTTCTGAATTCTGAAATTGTGAACAAAAAACTGGCATTAGGAATATGCCATACGTTTTACATAAAAGTGAAGATGTTATGAATAATCAAAATGGGAACAAAAATAGAAAAATGATTAATAAATGAGTAAATGTGCATATAAATACAAACTTCCTATACCTGGAAAATTACTTGTGAAATTCTTCATAATTTCATGTTTCCTAGATAAGTATTGTTGATTATATGTGTGAAAACATTAACTGTACCAGACATCCATTTTTGGTAAATATATTTCACTAGACACAGAGATCCTTATTTGTAGAGTGATCCCAGGTTTCTACTGTAATACATACTTGGAAGGTCATGAGTAAGACAGATAATCATATACTTTGGTGAAAGATCCAAGGAGTCAAAGGTGTTTACTGCTTCAACTACTTCCTAAAGGCGCACCATTTGGAAGACACTTTTAAATGAAATCCAATATTAATACCATTCCTTTGAATAAAGACAGAGCTGTTGACTCTAAAACTCACTGTTCTTTCACAAACTGCTATTAAGAGCCACTTAGAAGATAGTGGTTATACAGACTGATTTAGTGATTTTGCTTCTTAGAATTATTGAAAAACAAAAATTTATGTAACAAGCTGTTTATAGCAAAATTATTTATCATGGTAAACTTAGGAAGTATTCAGGGTTTTAGGACAGCTAATGAGAATATTATGCAACTATAAATTCAACAACTGTGAAAACATGAATAACTACTGAAAGCAATAATTTTAAAATAATATATATATACTTTAAAATTATAAACATTCAAGTATTATAATAAAAATAATGAAGTAAAACTAGTTCTGTCTAGAAATTATAAAACTATGAATAGATTTCAGCTTCTGTGATGTTTTAGTTTTAATTCTTGTGTTTACCAGAAAATAAAATCAAAGCATTAAGGACCTACTTAAGCCATGAGTACAATGGAATAAACACATATTTATTATTTTAGATGTGTTCAATAGCAGAGTAGAAAAAATAGAAAAGCTAATTATATATTGAGCACAGAGTGTGTCCCAGACACAAAACTGATTTAAATTTGTATCTCACTTAACTTTCACAACAAATTTAAAAGATAGTTGCTGGTCTTCTCCCTTACATATTAGAAAATTAATACTAAAAGACCCCAAACAACATGCTTGATGTCCCAGAAGTAGCAGAAGAGAGATAAAAACTAAACCTGACTCATGTATTTTCCACATCATCCACATTTTCTCCATTCAGATATGTGGGAATGCCTGGGAAGTGTAATTTTAGTTGGCATATCAGGGGAATTCTGGCAAGATGATCCGTTGAGGAGCAAGATGAGTCATGGAACCACCAAATCTTGGAGGGGAAGTGATAGGGTAAAGAGGTAATGCCAAAGGTACTTTTTTACTAACTCAGAATTATATTGGTTACTATGATTTCACATCTTTTACTTACTGACATTGCGAAATAAAATATCTAATATTATACAAAATTAAAGTAGGCATTTTAATTCACAAGTAGCTTGATTCATCTGGGACCCCTCTTCTCTCCTGGGGAGAAAAGTGCATCAAGTTCAAATTAATTATACTAGCTGGTGTCTCAAAGCGAACATTTGCTAAAATATCTGCTGATATTTTAGGGCTGACTGCTTGGCAATAAGAAGGTATAGGAAATCAAAAAACAGACAAATGAAGTTGTACAAGATAGGAATATAGTCTCTGAAAGTGAGGGTTTGCAGATACTTAGGACTCCACATTACACAATTGCAAAATATTATCCAGAGAGAATAAATATCCTCTTCACTGCATCAACAAAAAATTAGGTACATTGGTACCATTAAATCCCCTTTCCTGATCTCCCTGGAAATGGGAAACTTCATCCTTCCTGAGTGTAAGAAAGACAAAAGGAGAAAAATGAAAAAAAAAAAAAAGGAAAGGTTTGCAACACAGAGTCATCAAAATGAGCCAAAAGGTTCCCTGGTGAGAGAGAACACATATGCGAGTCAGACTGACCAGAGGTCCCCTGACCACACTGGTCATGACTGAGGCATCTGTTCATCAGGCTGGTGTAATCCCCAGATCTGGTATTCTCTGGAGACACAGGAGTGAAGGGATCCTGTGCCTGGGGACAGATTTCTCAAGTTACAGTAAACAGCTACTGCTTTGAATTGCCACCAATCAAGGCAAGATTAAGAGTTTCATCAACCTCCTCAAGGCTTTTGAGTGTTTCCTTAGCTCATTCTTTCTTCAAGGTGCCTTCAAGCAGCACTATGCAGTAAGACTGGATGAATGAAAACATATCCAAATCACATCATCAATAAAAGCATCATAGTTACATAGGATACATACAGAGATAAACACGATCTTAAAAAGATATAAGTATAAATGGAAGTAGTGTCTAAAAGCAAAATAATGTTTTCAAGTACACTAATTAAGTCCTTATTTATGATTCTCTTTTGAAGGATAGCCATTTAAACCTTGCAAATACCCTATATCTTAATTTTAATTATGTGTCTTAATATATTGCTCAATTTTGTATGAATGGAGGCAATTCTTTTTTATAAAAGAATTTGTGAAATTCAAGTATTACATGAATGTCTTGGAGATGAGAATGAAATAGGACATCTTAATTAGCAAGTATTTTTAACTGGGACAAGAGGATAATTAATCATTTGTATTCATCTTCCCTTCTTGTACAGCCTGGGTGGATTATAGCCAAGATGCATATACATAAAGGTTATATGGCATTGAGCCACTGTTTAAGAAGCACTATATACCTGTAAACATTCTAGTTCAGCTTCCTTATAGATTGTTTTTAAACTTCTCCATATTTCAAATCCTAAAAGATGATGCTATTAAAGTGTTGCAGTCATTATGCCAGCAAATTTGGAAAATGCAGCAGTGGCCACAGGACTAGAAAAGGTCACTTTTCATTCCAATCCCAAAGAAAGGCAATGACAAAGAATGCTCAAGCTACTGCACAATTGCACTCATCTCACATGCTAGCAAGTAATTCTCAAAATTCTCCAAGCCAGGCTTCAAAGTATGTGAACAATGAACTTCTAGATGTTCAAGCTGGATTTAGAAAAGGCAGAGGAACTGGAGATCAACTTGCTATCATTTTTTTGATCATCAAAAAAGCAGGAGAATTCCAGAAAAGCATCTACTTTTGCTTTATTGAATATACCAAAGCCTTTAGCTGTGTGGATCACAAAAAACTGTGGAAAATTCTTAAAAGAGATAGGAACAACAGACCCCCTTACCTACCTACTGAGAAATCTGTATGCAGGTCAAGAAGCAACAGACAGAATTGGACATGGAAGAACAGACTGGTTCCAAATTGGGAAAGAAGTACATCAAGGCTGTATACTGTCACCCTGTTTACTTAATTTATATGCAGAGTACACCATGCAAAACGCTAGACTGGATGAAGCACAAGCTGGAATTTAGATTGCCAGGAGAATTATAAATAACCTCAGATATACAGATGATACCACCCTTATGACAGAAAGCTAAGAACTATAGACCCTCTTGATGAAAGTGAAAGAGGAGAATGAAAAAGTAGGTTTAAAACTCAACATTCAGAAAACTAAGATTATGGCATCTGGTCCCATCACTTCATTGCAAATAGATGGGGAAACAATGAAAACAATGACAGACTTTATTTTGGGGGACTCCAAAATCACTGTAGATGGTGACTGCAGCCATGAAATTAAAAGATGCTTGTTCCTTGGAAGGAAAGCTATGACTAACCTAGACAGCATATTAAAAAGCAGAGACATTACTTTCACAAAAAAAGGTCCATCTAATCAAAGCTATGTTTTTTTCAGTAGCCATGTATGGATGTGAAAGTTGAATTATAAAGAAAGCTGAGTGCTCAAGAATTGATGCTTTTGAACTGTGGTGTTGGAGAAGACTCTTAAGAGTCCCTTGGACTGCAAGGAGATCCAAACAGTCCATCCTAAAGGAGATCAGTCCTGGGTGTTCATTGGAAGGACTCATGCTGAAGCTGAAACTCCAATACTTTGGCCACCTGAGCTGAAGAACTGACTCATTGGAAAAGACCCTGATGCTGGGAAAGACTGAAGACAGGAGGAGAAGAGGATGACAGAGGATGAGATGGTTGGATGGCATCACTGACTCAATGGACATGTGTTTGAGCAAGCTCCGTGAGTTGGTGAAGGACAGGGAAGCATGGTGTGATGCAGTCCATGGGGTCACAAAGAGTCAGCCACAACTGTACTGAACTGAAACTTCTCCAACTTCCTTCACAGTCTCAACCATGATCTGATTTCATGGGCAAGTGCATAGGTTGCTTCAGGGAAAGTATGATTGAATATATCTACCCTGCTTTGTTTTTTTAAATATGACCTTGTAGAGTGAAAGTTTTCCAGCTCTTGTTTTAATTTTTTTAACTTTTTATTTCATACTGGAGTACAGTTGATGAACAATATTGTGTTAGTCAGGTATACAGGCAAGTGATACAGTTATGTGTATATATATATTTATATATATACACACACACATGTGTATCTATTCTTTTTCAAATTATTTTCCCATTTAGGTTGTTACATAATATTGAGATTTCTCTGTGCTCTACAATAGGTCCTTATTGGTTATCCGTTATAAATATAGTAGTATGTACACTCCCTAACTATCCCTACTTTTGTTGGTTTAATTCAGTTTAGTCTGCTCAGCAAATCCAAAGATTTAAATGACTTAATTTTTCATTGTGTAGAAAATGCTAGTTCCTAGCATTGAATGAGTTGTTGTTGTTGTGTTGTGCTGGTCACTCAACTGTGTCCGACTCTTTGCGACCCCATGGACTGTAGCCTGCCAGGCTCCTCTATTCATGGGGATTCTCCAGGCAAGAATACTGGAGTGTGTTGCTATGCCCTCTTCCAGGGGATCTTCCCAACCTAGGAATGGAACCCAAGTCTCCTGCTCTGCAGGCAGATTCTTTACCCTTTACCATCTGAGCCACCAGGGAAGCCCAAGAATACTGGAGTGGGTAGCCTATCACTTCTTCAAGGTATCTTCGTAACCCAGGAATCAACCTGGGGTCTCCTGCATTGCAGGCAGATTCTTTACCAGCTGAGCTACCAGGGAAGGATTGAATGAGTTGAGATAAAATATGAAGTTTAGTACTTAGAAAAGATGGTCCATTAAAAAGGAGAAGAGAAACTAGTTTCTGATGGGAAGAAACATGCTCATTGCAATAAAATTTAATCATTTGTGCAAAAGAGATAATAATGAAGTTCAATTAGTTCCAAAGTCTTTTTTAAAAATACAATGTTTCAAATTATTGAGGATGTGATAAGAATCATATCTACCTGAATTCATCATATTGTTAATTTATTTTAGCAAGAAATTTGAATTTCTGTACTCTATATAGTCATTCTTGATCTTTAAAAAGTAGGCTCGAGTTGAAATTTTCTATGAAAGATTTTTTTTTGCTGAGTTTTTAGAGTATGGATAAATTTATTTACTGATTGACATAAAAGAATTACATCACTGGGAAGCTAGAAAGTGCTAGTAGCTCAGCATTATTTCACAGAAAGAATGTCAGAGGAGATGCAATTAGGTGAGCACAGGGTTTAGTCGATCATACATATGTTTTGTGTGTGTGTGTGTGTGTGTGTGTACATCTATCTATCTAAATATTTATTGTCTATTGATCTATATATCAATGAAATTGGCCCATCAATCATTTTTCAGAATGCTGGTCTGCTTTCCTGAGAGCCAACCCTATTTTTTCAGACTGTATCATAACATGGTAGGGGACTCTAAGGCAGTAATGGATTCAGCAAAGCTAATGTCTTTTTCATTATCTGGTTCTTTTAATAATTGGAGGTTTCAGTTCTTCTGTTCTTTCTCACTTAAGTCTTTTTGTCCTCTGGGACCTAGGTGTGTTAAAACTAAGGAGATGATGTAATTTATCTTTCATCTAAGGACAAGGACACAGCACTCTCTTCTTTGAGAGTGAAAGAAGACACCTTTAATAACACAACTGGGCAAATGGCGTAAATCAGGAGAGACTCAGGAAAAGAGGGATCTATGGTCATGTTGTCAAAGATTCACATCTAAAGTCCAACAGCATCCTCCCATCAGACAGTTTACTTTTATTTACCAAACTTGTGACTTGTATGTTTATGGTAGTTTCCCATTTGAAAGATTAGCTAACTTTATGTTGACTTCAGGACAGCCAGTCAATATGGCCTCTGGATTTATAAGTGTTGACTCTGAGCTCACAGGTGTCATGTTTGGTACTAAGAAATATTTATGAACTTTTCTGTCAAATGTGGCAAGTTATTACCTGCAAATGGCCAGATGCACTGTTTAAAGTTTCCAGATGGATCAGTGTTCAGCTGCTGTTACTATAATTTCATGGTGTGTGCTGTCCTTTCATTCTTGAAAATATTCTCTTCCAGGTGGCAATTTCCCTTCTCATTCCCAAATTACCAAAACATTTCAAGCAAACCAATGAATAGTTTATTATAAAAGTACCTCTGTGGTACTAAAAAACTGCATGAAGAAAACACCCCACATATATTTACCATTGGACTCATTTTAGGGCTAAGAACTAAATGAACTGGATCAAAAGTTGGTATTAAAAAACCTGTTTGTCTTATTGATCTTCATCACTATAAGGCAATGCAAAAATTCGACACTGAAGTTGAATGACATAACTTTTGGCTGGTTCTTTCCGTTTTCAGGTTTCAGCTCAATCAGCATCTCATCAGAGATACCTCCTTAAGCAAAATCTCTGATGTGGTTTCTCCCATACAGTTTCAGAAAACTGACATCGCCTTTTAATCTCAAATATAAAATTATTTGTAGTTCCATTGTCGTTTATTTTGTTTGATTGTATATCATTTAATTTAAGACTCACTGAAACTAGAGAATGGGGAGTAGAGGCTGGGACATTATTTGTTCTATTCATGAAATATAGTAGGAAATCAGTATGTATTAAACAAATAAATGGTTGAATGACTAAATGAACGTGCTGCTTTCAGAAATGCAGGACTTGCTTATTTAAAGAGATATTTCACTTTCTAATATGAAGGCAGTGTCCTGAAAACTTTATACAGGCATTGTCTCCTTTTGATCCTTTCCTGTTTTATGTCCATTAAATGTCCTATTTGAATAATAAGATTCTGAAAGGTGAGGCTTTCAGATATGTAATCAGGGGCACCTCTCAAATATTCAGTGATTGTAGAAGCCAAACATCAGAATGGAAGCTGTTCCCATGATTCACTTGGAAGGGAATCTGTTGCTACTTTTGACCCAGGCCCCTGACCACAGTTGGACAAATGTATCACACAGCTCAAAAAGAAATTCATGTATAGGTCTGCCAGCGGCCTTCACTGTGATATAATGGCAAAATACCAAATAAGGAAGATGGTGATTAAGTTCAAAAGAAATGGATTACCTGGCTTAAAAGGAACAGCAAACAGTATAAGCCAGTTCACAATGACAGGAAAAGATGCAGAGCGATGACTTTCTGCTGCTGAGAAGCTGACACACTAATCCCTTCGGCAAAACTTCCAAGGATACTTGGAATCTATCTTGAGGTACAGGTCTCCTGAAGCTCCTGCTCTTTCTCAGAGGCACAAGTGTTTGTCTTTCACGAGCCTTCTCAAAGGCTTGAACTGTGTAATTCTGATGTGTTCTTACTGTAAACTTTCTATTGGAACAACCTGAATAAGTCTGTTTCTCATAAAAAGAAGAGCATCTTATAATCCCAAGTATCGGGTTGGCCAAAAGATTCATTCAAGTTTTTTTTTTTTTTTTTCCCACAATATCTTACACAAAAACCCAAACAAACTTTTTGGCCAGTTCAATAATATAAATCTCCCTCATTACATTTGATTTAAAATAATTATTTCTGTAGCTGGAATGTGAAAAGTGACCTGTTAGACTTTATGGGAAAGAACAATATTCTTTTTTTTTTAAACTTTACAATATTGTATTGGTTTTGATAAATATCTAAATGAATCCGCCACAGGTATACATGTGTTCCCCATCCTGAACCCTCCACCCTCCTCCCTCCCCATACCATCCCTCTGGGTCATCCCAGTGCACTAGCCCCAATCATCCAGTATCGTGCATCGAACCTGGACTGGCGACTCGTTTCATATATGATATTATACGTATTTCAATGCCATTCTCCCAAATCATCCCACCCTCTCCCTCTCCCACAGAGTACAAAAGACTGTTCTATACATCAGTGTCTCTTTTGCTGTCTCACATACAGGGTTATTGTTATCATCTTTCTAAATTCCATATATATGCGTTAGTATACTGTATTGGTGTTTTTCTTTCTGGCTTACTTCACTCTGTATAATAGGGTCCACTTTCATCCACCTTATTAGAACTGATTCAAATGTATTCTTTTTAATGGCTGAGTAATACTCCATTGTGTATATGTACCACACTTCCTTATCCATTCACCTGCTGATGGACATCTAGGTTGCTTCCATGTCCTGGCTATTATAAACAGTGCTGCGATGAACATTGGGGTACACGTGTCTCTTTCCCTTCTGGTTTCCTCAGTGTGTATTCTAAACGAAGTTTTGATGATGATTGTCAGTATGGTGGGAAAGGCACTACCCAGTCTTAATCTCATGATGGGGAAAGTGAAATGTCACTTTCCAGATTCAAACAATGAACCAAGGATAGCAGTCTCCAATGCCCTTCTACTTTCTTTTCTGCTGTTTTCTTTATTTCTTTCCCTTCCTCTTCCTCTTCTCTTCTCATACTTGTTTTTGATCTTTTCTTCCTCTTCTCCCTCTAGCTCACCCTTTCAAATTCTACCTTATCAGAGTGCTGTTACTATTTTCTCAGTCAAATAATATAAGTGATCGGTATTACTGTGTTATGAATCTTCGGCTCTATTTGTACCAATATTTAACCTAAAAAATGATGATGTAAACAAAGTGTTATATGCCAGATTTGTTGTAGGACGTTTAATATTCAGAAAAGTGACTGCGTATAATGGATATGTGTGCTTCATATATGTCCTTATATGTACCATCAATAGCTAAATTGTGAATGTTAATTATAAGGGTAATGAAAAGAATAAATAAATATTTATAACAATTGTGCCTTTGGTCTTTGGTAGTAGGTCAGAATTGAATGCAATAAACTTACTTGCAAAGACGGTTACCATGTATCTGATTTCTGTACTCAGCTGCTTTCAGAGATCAGATCAGATCAGTCGCTCAGTCATGTCCGACTCTTTACGACCCCATGAATCGCAGCACGCCAGGCCTCCCTGTCCATCAACAACTCCCGGAGTTCACTCAGACTCAAGTCTATGGAGTCAGTGATGCCATCCAGCCATCTCATCCTCTGTCGTCCCCTTCTCCTCCAGCCCCCAATCCCTCCCAGCATCAGAGTCTTTTCCAATGAGTCAACTCTTCGCATGAGGTGGCCAAAGTACTGGAGTTTCAGCTTTAGCATCATTCCTTCCAAAGAGATACCAGGGCTAATCTCCTTCAGAATGGACTGGTTGGATCTCCTTGCAGTCCAAGGGACTCTCAAGAGTCTTCTCCAACACCACAGTTCAAAAGCATCAATTCTT
>NW_011494810.1:5170711-5171349 GCF_000754665.1 Bison bison bison | reverse complement strand
TCTGTAGTGATTTTGGAGCCCAGAAAAATAAAGTCTGACACTGTTTCCACTGTTTCCCAATCTATTTCCCATGAAGTGATGGGACCGGATGCCATGATCTTCGTTTTCTGAATGTTGAACTTTAAGCCAATTTTTTCACTCTCCTCTTTCACTTTCATCAAGATGCTTTTGAGTTCCTCCTCACTTTCTGCCATAAGGGTGGTGTGATCTGCATATCTGAGGTTATTGATATTTCTCCTGGCAATCTTGATTCCAGCTTGTGCTTCTTCCAGTCCAGCGTTTCTCATGATGTACTCTGCATAGAAGTTAAATAAGCAGGGTGACAATATACAGCCTTGACATACACCTTTTCCTATTTGGAACCAGTCTGTTGTTCCATGTCCAGTTCTAACTGTTGCTTCCTGACCTGCATACAAATTTCTCAAGAGGCAGATCAGGTGGTCTGGTTTTCCCATCTCTTTCAGATTTTCCACAGTTTATTGTGATCCACATAGTCAAAGGCTTTGGCATAGTCAATAAAGCAGAAATACATGTTTTTCTGGAACTCTCTTGCTTTTTCCATGATCCAGCAGATGTTGGCAATTTGATCTCTGGTTCCTCTGCCTTTTCTAAAACTAGCTTGAACATCAGGAAGTTCA
>NW_011494810.1:5166874-5170186 GCF_000754665.1 Bison bison bison | reverse complement strand
CTGCTGAGTTTTCCAAATGTGCTGGCATATTGAGTGCAGTACTTTCACAGCATCATCTTTCAGGATTTGGAATAGCTCAACTGGAATTCCATCACCTCCACTAGATTTGTTCATAGTGATGCTTTCTGAGGCCCACTTGACTTCACATTCCAGGATGTCTGGCTCTAGGTCAGTGATCACACCATCGTGATTATCTGGGTTGTGAAGATCTTTTTTGTTCAGTTCTTCTGTGTATTCTTGCCATCTCTTCTTAATATCTTCTGCTTCTGTTAGGTCCATCCCATTTCTGTCCATTATCGAGCCCATCTTTGCATGAAATGTTCCTTTGGTATCTCTGATTCTCTTGAAGAGATCCCTAGTCTTTCCCATTCTATGATTTTCCTTGATTTCTTTGCATTGATCACTGAGGAAGGCTTTCTTATCTCTTCTTTCTATTCTTTGGAACTCTGCATTCAGATGTTTATATCTTTCCTTTTCTCCTTTGTTTTTCACTTCTCTTCTTTTCACAGCTATTTGTAAGGCTTCCCCAGACAGCCATTTTGCTTTTTTGCATTTCTTTTCCATGGGGATGGTCTTGATCCCTGTCTCAGGGTACAATGTCACAAACCTCATTCCATAGTTCATCAGGCACTCTATCTATCAGATCTAGGCCCTTAAATCTATTTCTCACTTCCACTGTATAATCATAAAGGATTTGATTTAGGTCATACCTGAATGGCCTAGTGGTTTTCCCTACTTTCTTCAATGTAAGTCTGAATTTGGCAATAAGGAGTTCATGATCTGAGCCACAGTTAGCTCCTGGTCTCTTTTTGCTGACTGTATAGAGTTTCTCCATCTTTGGCTGCAAAGAATATAATCAATCTTATTTCCATGTTGACCATCTGGTGATGTCCATGTATAGAGTCTTCTCTTGTGTTGTTGGAAGAGGGTGTTTGTTATGACCAGTGCATTTTCTTGGCAAAACTCTATTCGTCTTTGCCCTGCTTCATTCAGTATTCCAAAGCCAAATTTGCCTGTTATTCCAGGTGTTTCTTGACTTCCTACTTTTGCATTCCAGTCCCCTATAATGAAAAGGACATCTTTTTTGGGTGTTAGTTCTAAAAGGTCTTGTAGGTCTTCATAGAACCTTTCAACTTCAGCTTCTTCAGCATTACAGGTTCGGGCATAGAGCTGCTTTAGTAGTGTCCAACTCTTTGCAATCTCATGAACTACAGCCTGCCAGACTCCTCTGTCCATGGGATTTTCCAAGCAAGAATACTGGAGTGGATCACCATTTCCTTCTCCAGGGTATCTTCCCGACTCAGAGATTGAACCTGCATCTTTTCTGTCTCCTGCATTGGCAGGCAGGTTCTTTACCATTAGTACCACCTGGGAAGCCCATCTCATGCATAAGAAACGTGTAAAGAGAAATACTTCAAATATGACAAGATGATAGCTATTGTATCTGTGTATTTTGTCAGTATTATGTTATCATTACAACAACATAATTGTAACATCACAACAAACAAAATTTGCAAGTATATCTCTTAATGGTAAATAACAAAAATTAATTTTAAAGTCTTTGACTGTGTGGATCACAACAAACTGTGGAAAATTCTTAAAAGAGATGGAAATACCAGAGCACCTTACCTGCCTCATGAGAAATCTGTATGTAGGTGAAGAAGCAACAGTTAGAACTGAACATGGAGCAACAGACTGGTTCCAAATTGGGAAAAGAGTACGTCAGGAGTGTATATTGTCACCCTGCTTATTTAACTTATATGCAGAATACATCATGCAAACTGCTGGGCTGGATGAAGCACAAGCAGTAATCAAGATTGCTGGGAAAAGTATGAATAACCTCAGATATACAGATGACACCACCCTTATGGCAGAAAGCGAAGAGGAACTGAAAAGCCTCTTGATGAACATGAAAGAAGAGAGTGAAAAATCTGGCTTAAAACTCAAAATTCAAAAACAAAGATCAATGTATCTGGTCCTATTCCTTCATGGCAAATAGATGGGGGGGGGGGGGAGGAATGGAGACAGTGATAGACTTCATTTTCTTGGGCTCTAAAATCATGGTGACTGCAGCCATAAAATTAAAAAGATGTTTGCTCCTTGGAAGGAAAGCTATGACAAGCATAGACAGCATACTAAAAAGCAGAGACATAAGTTTGCCCACAAAGGTCTGTCTAGTCAAAGGTACGGTTTTTCCATTAGTCATGTATGAATGCAAGATTTGGACCATAAAGAAAGCTGAACACTGACCAACTGATGCTTTCAAATTGTGGAGCTGGAGAAGAATCTTGAAGTCCCTTGGACTGCAAAGAGATCAAACCAGTCAATTTTAAAGGAAATCAACCCGAATATTCATCAGAATGACTGATGCTGAAGCTGAAGTTCTAATATTTTGACCACCTGATGAGAAGAACTGACTCATTAGAAAAGACCCTGATGCTGGGAAAGACTGAGATCAGGAGGAGAAGGCAGTGACACAGGATGAGATTGTTGGATGGCATTACCAATTCGATGGACATAAGTTTGAGGAAACTCTGGGAGACAGTAAAGGACAACAAAGCCTGGCAAGGTGTAGTCCACGGGCCACAAAGATTTGGACATGACTTAGTGAGTGAATAGCCACAGTATGTGACTCAAAATTCAATCCAGAATTTTATTTATCTGTAATTGAAAAGAATTAATTCATAATCATTTTAAAATTTTATAGAAAAATGAAACTCAAAGGTTTTATCTTTTAGTTCAGTTGCTCAGTCATGTCTGACTCGTTGTGATCCCATGGACCACAGACACCAGGCTTCCCTGTCCATCAGCAACTCCCGGAGTTTACCCAAACTCACGTCCATTGAGTCGTTGATGCCATCCAACCATCTCATCCTCTGTCGTCCCCTTCACCTCCAGTCCTCTATCTTTCCCAGCATCAGGGTCCTTTCCAATGAGTCAGCTCTTCGCATCAGGTGGCCAAAGTATTGGAGTTTCAGCTTCAACATCAGTCCTTCCAATGAACACTCAGGACTGATCTCCTTTAGAATGGACTGGTTGGATCTCCTTGCAGTCCAAGGGACCCTCAAGAGTCTTCTCCAACACCACAGTGCAAAAGCATCAATTCTTTGGCACTCAGCTTTTTTTTACAGTCCAACTCTCACATCCATACATGACTACTGGAAAAACCATAGCCTTGACTAAACGGAACTTTGTTGACAAAATAATGTCTCTGCTTTTAATAAGCTATCTAAGTTGGTCATAACTTTTCTTCCAAGGAGTAACTGTCATGGCTGCAATCACCATCTGCAGGCATTTTGGAGCCCCCCCCCC
>NW_011494810.1:5161201-5166774 GCF_000754665.1 Bison bison bison | reverse complement strand
CATATCTGAGGTTATTGATATTTCTCCCAGCAATCCTGATTCCAGCTTGTGCTTCATCCAGCCAAGCATTTCTCATGATGTACTCTGCATAGAAGTTAAATAAGCACGGTGACAATATACAGCCTTGATGTACTCCTTTTCCTATTTGGAACCAGTCTGTTGTTCCATGTCCAGTTCTAACTGTTACTTCCTGACCTGCATACAGGTTTCTCAAGAGTCAGGTCAGGTGGTCTGGTATTCCCATCTCTTTCAGAATTTTCCACAGTTTATTGTAATCCACACAGTCAAAGGCTTTGGCATAATCAATAAAGTTTTATCTTTAGGTTCATTAAAACTGGTTTGGTCCATTTCTGGGATAATTACTGAAACAGAATCCATAAATAAACACAATAGAAGAAATACTTTTGTTGTCTATTACCTTCTAAATCCATGGTTAATTCATGAAATATGTTGTCTGCACACATGAGATACAGAATTCAAGTCATCACATGAAGGGCCTTATTTTTATCCAATTGAATGGAAAATGAATTGGTCCTCCTTAATTTATTTCTTTGAGGAAGAGATATTCACTGAATTTTATTGTTTGTACCACAGCCATTATTTGCTAAAAAGTTTCCAAGTCTCATTTTCCTGCTAGCATTTTGCTGACTAAACCAATCATTAGCAGAAGCAACTATGAATATAAAAGTTGAGGTAGGCTCCATTCCATTTAAACATTTGATTTCAAAAGTTGGACTGCAGTATGCCATTCAGTTAAACCAATAGAAATTTGTGATTCTATGTTCCTTCAATACCAAAACTGTCAGCTCCTTTTATTTATTATTATTTTTTTTTACTGAGGCTGATAAAATTCTTTATTTTCCCTACTTTTATATCTGTTCTATGTTTATTTTATTTTTTAAAATTTGTCAGCTTCTTTTAAAGTCAAGTCTTTGTATCTTATTTTTCCTTCTACAAGCTCTGTCTATCTGCATATCTGTGCTAGGATTGTGTGATAAACAATCATAGGTATCTGCCTCTGGGTCATGCCCATCTACTCCTTTATTCTCTGATCCCCACACATCCTTGTAACAAAATGGGTGATCTTAAAAAATACATACAAATCAAGAATTACTCATTGCTATAAATCCTCCAAAGACTTCTCATTAAAATTAGAATAAGAGACTAAGTCCTTTTATGGCATACAAGACCCCATATGACATAATTCATATTTCACTGGCCTCATCCCTTAAGCAGAGAAGGCAATGGCACCCCACTCCAGTACTTTTGCCTAGAAAATCCCATGGACGGAGGAGCCTGGTAGGCTGCAGTCCATGAGGTCGCTAGAGTCGGACATGACTGAGTGACTTCACTTTCAGTTTTCACTTTCATGCATTGGAGAAGGAAATGGCAACCCACTCCAGTGTTCTTGCCTGGAGAATCCCAGGGATGGGGAAGCCTGGTAGGCTGCCATCTATGGGGTCGCACAGAGTCGGATACGACGGAAGCGACTTAGCAGCAGCAGCAGCAGCAGCAGCATCCCTTAAGAATATTTTCCATGTTCATTCAGCAAACTCCAGTGATATATAACTGTCCTTTGAGTTTACTGACTATTTTCCTGGATTAGAGTACTTTATACTTTTTGTCCCTTCTTCCTGATGGCTGACTCTGAATCTTTACTGGCTCCTTCTTATCACTCAGATCTTGGTTCAAACGTTGCTTTTTCAGAATGATCTTCTCTGAATTCCTTATTTAAGCCCCAACTATGTCATTCAATTTTATTAGCTCATTTAATTTTCTTTATTGCATATATTGCTCTTTCTAGTTGTCTTATGAGTTTTTTTTTTTCTTTTGTATACTTCTGTATAGACTTCTACATTCCCTAAAAGAATATATGATAGATAAGGGCAATTGTTGGTTGGTGTAGAAAAAATGAAAATAAATATAAAAATGAGTTTTTTCTCTTATCATCAGTCCCTCAGGTTCCTTTCTTGGCAATTTGATTTAGGTTTGCAATCTGTGCATTTGACTTTGACACCTCTCTAGTCCATAAGCTCAGCACAGTGTATCCCAGTCCAGAGTAAGCAAATCCTTGGAATATGCCTTAGTGCTCTGGTGACCTAAACAGAAGTGTCCATTTCTTCCACCATCTCCATTCTAATGGTGAAAGAGAACTGATCTCTTTGTAATTATTTTCAATTGATCCAAAACAGTACATTAGGTTATATCAAGGTGAATTTTTTTTCCCACATGGTAAATAGGCAGTTATAAATCCTCTGCTGGAGCCAGCTGATAATGGCTTGCAAGAGCCAGTTGTTCAATATTCAGAAATTTTGGGAGCCATTGTTAAACTGATATGAAAGAAGTATGAAACTACAAAAATTGGCAACTTGGACATATTAGAGTGTTTTTCTGCTCAGAGATATGGTTTATCAACCTACCATCAAATATATTATCCTTTTTATGACTATCTGCAGGTGATTTTCAGGCTTCCCTGGTGGCTTAGTGTTAAAGAATCTGCCCGCCAATACAAGAGATGCTGGTTTGATCCCTGGGTCCGGAAGATTCCCCTGTAGAAGGAAATGGCAACCCACACCAGCATCCTTGTCTAGGAAATCCCATGGACAGAGGAACCTGGTGTGCTACAGTCCATAGGATTGCATCAGAGTCAAACATGACTTAGTGACTCAAATCTAGTTTTTTCCTTTTGAAGGATGTAATGAGACGTGTTTGTTGAAGACATGTCTAAAGATCACTCACCCTAAAATGTGATCTGTCATCCATAAAAAGCTAGAATTACCCACAGGACTCACTCTTAAAAACACCTAAACATTCTTAAGCTGATGAGGGTGAGTAAAGATTCACTTTTGTGTTAATCATATAGGACTGAAATTGCTGCTCTGCAGCACCATACTCTGACATGAAGGAATAGAGCAGAGAAATAGTAATCTACAATCTGAAAGTGTATGCCTTTAGCTATCAAACCCTAGAGCTCAAAGTAACAGCATGAGCAGTCATCTGTTAATCTTCCATGATAATCAGTCTCTTGGAATTTTAATAAAGCTAAGTTTTGGTTCACCCAATTAAGGAATTTCCTTTGTTATTTCAGTGTCAGTATGCGCTAGCAATATTGGTGTGAGGGGATCATTGTGGCACACAACAGCAACAGGAAGAGCTAGAATTTCCTACCTCTTTCCAGGGAGATAGCTGTGAGTTTCAGAAGCATCAGCCCATCGTTGAGAGTGTTATGAAGAATCAAGGCCAGCTGGCTTGCCATTTCTAGCATTTCTCCTCTTCCTCAAACTGGGGCCTTATGAATCCCACTTTTGATTAAGGACTGTCACGGATTCTGACTTCCCTGGTGGCTCAGATGGTAAAGCGTCTGCCTATAATGAGGGAGACCTGGGTTGTATCCCTGGGTTAGGTAGATCCTCTGGAGAAGGAAATGGCAACCCACTCCAGTACTGTTGCCTGGAAAATCCCATGGATGGAGGAGCGTGGTAGGCTACAGTCCATGGGGTTGCAAAGAGTAGGACACAACTGAGTGACTTCACTCACTCATGGATTCTGAGGACTCCCCTGGTGGCTTGGTGGTAAAGAATCCACCTGCCCATGTAAGAGATGCAGGTTTGATCCCTTGACTGGGCAGATCTCTGTGGAGAAGGAAATGGCAACCTACTCTGGCATTCTTGCCTGGGAAATCCAGAGGAGCCTGGTGGACTATAGTCCCTGGGGTCACAAAAAGAATTGAACATGACTTAATGACTGAAGAACAATAGTTTCTGAACATTAATTCCTAACCTCCAATATAAGAGACCAAAATGTGCTGGGTCATCCAGCATGTAGCCTCCAGGCCAGTCTCTTACTGCGGCTGCAACTGTAACCCAGCATATCAACACAAATGATTAGGGATCTAATCAGAGGGCCTCAGGAGCTATCTGGGAAGGTGCAAACTCCACAGTAGCACAGAAGTTGGATCTTGCTTTTGCACTTCTCCTCTTTACTGGTGACTAATAAAACATTTTTTCCCTTCCATTTTTCTGTAAGAGGATACAACCTATTCCATCCAAGAAGATGGAACAAAAAACAAAGCCTAAGGCACTGTGATTTTGAGAAGCAACAAGGCCAGTACTATGATGCATGGCCGGTTCTGAGAGCATCATCATTTCAAGCATGCAAAGCTCTCCTCTCCATCCAAATCTAAATCTATCTGTAGAAAATCCATGATGGCATGTCTGTTCACCCTTATACAAGTAGAACTTCACATGTTCTAATCACACACTACATGCTCCATAAACTTGGTTGTGGAAATAAACAAAAGCATTTCTCAAAAGGGGAGGCAGAGACTTAACATTTCTTTTTGAGTAGATTATTTGCATTGTCTCTGACATAAAACAGGAAGTTAATCTCATTAGCATGGTTAGAATGAAAATGTATCTGACCTTTCACCTTGAAGTTTCTTTCTTAAAATATGGGCAGATAAAGTGAATACGCTCACCACCTTGCACTCTGACCTGGATAATTGTGGACTTCTCTTCCAGCCCACAAGAATATTTGTCTGACAAAGCCTGGACATTCCCAGAGGACTGGGTAAGCTTAAATAGGGAGGAAGGACAATCAAACAAAGGACATAGGTAAAGTGGTGTAATATCCTCAGCCTAAATAAGGGTGACTACTTTAATTCTTCAGGGGAAGACTTGATTTGAAATAACTGGCAACTGAAAATTAATTTACCACACAGCATGGGCCAAAGAAATCAGTACAGGAGAAGGATACAGAACTGATTTTGGTTCCACCTCTATCATTTACTAAGCCATATGGAATTAAGTCAATCATATAAATTATGTGGGTATCACTTGTCTCATCTGTAAAACAGGGACCTTAATACTATATTTCTTAAAGAGATTACAGAACAATTCAAACATCACTCAGTAAGGTATTTTAAGATTTTATTCATTTGTTCAAAAATTATTTACTGAGTATAAAGTTTTGTAACAAATCTGCAAACGCTAATGTCAGGTATAGTCCTATGGTACCGATAGACATTGTGTGATATGGTACCTATGTTAGTATGACTACTGTTGCTGAGAAGTAGAAAGGGGCAGTAGAATAGTCTTGCCTCACGGTACACAGAGTTCTTTTCCTATCTGGAATTTTGAATGCCAGCAGCTAATTGTATCTACAACCCTCACTTTTCCAGTAGTCAAATATGGATGTGAGAGTTGGACTATAAAGAAAGCTGAGCGTCAAAGAATTGACGCTTTTGAACTGTGGTGTTAGAGAAGACTCTTGAGAGTTCCTTGGCGGAGATCAAACCAGTGAATCCTAAAGGAAATCAGTCCTGCATATTCATTGGAGGACTGATGCTGAAGCTGAAACTCTAATACTTTGGCCACCTAAGGCGAAGAACTGACTCATTTGAAAAGACTCTGATGTTGTGAAAGATTGAAGGCAGGAGGAGAAGGGGATAACAGAGGATAAGATGGTTGGAAGGTATCACTGACTCGATGGACATGAGTTTGAGCAAGCTCCAGAAATGGGTGATGGACAGGGAAGCTTGGCATGCTGCAGTTCATGGGGTCCCAAAGAGTCCA
>NW_011494810.1:5151332-5161101 GCF_000754665.1 Bison bison bison | reverse complement strand
AGTTCATGGGGTCCCAAAGAGTCCACTGTGGCTGCTGCTGCTAAGTCGCTTCAGTCGTGTCCAACTCTGTGCGACCCCATAGATGGAAGCCCACCAGGCTCCCCATCCCTGGAATTCTCTAGGCAAGAACACTGGAGTGGGTTGCCATTTCCTTCTCCAATGCATGGAAGTGAAAAGTGAAAGTGAAGTCGCTCAGTCGTGTCTGACTCTTAGCAACCCCATGGACTGCAGCCTACCAGGCTCCGCTATCCATGGGATTTTCCACACAACTGAGAAACTGAACTGAATTGAACTGACCCTCACTTGACCTCAGGCCAGATAGGAGTTAGAAGGAGCTTCATAAAAGTAACTATGGGAAACAATTGTTTTCTTTTAAAATGTATTGACCTTGTGAACCTCAGTGTGGTTGAACTTGTGAGGAATGATAAGGATGGCAAGATTGAAGAAGGCTTCAGTTGCCCATCTTGACAAATGAAGTCTATCTCAGCAAATGAAGAATTGTCTATCAATGTAAATATGATTCAATGATTCAGATTTTCCATTTTGAGCCAAAAGGGCAGGGGGACGTGTTCGAACACTGAAGAGATGAGACAACCACTTTTAATGATTTTTCTAAAGGTTCTAAAAGAAAGTTAAGTTGAAAGTGGTCACCACAGAGCATATAAAATTCCACACCAAACTAGGCCCACAAATTGAACTGAACTGAAGTCGCTCAGTCATGTACGACTCTTTGCAACCCATGGACTGTAGCCTATCAGGCTCCTCCGTCCATGGGATTTTCCAGGCAAGAGTGCTGAAGTAGATTGCCATTTCCATCTCCAGGGGATCTTCCTGACCCAGGAATCGAACCCGGGTCTCCTGCATTGCAGGAAGACGCTTTACCGTCTGAGCCACCAGGGCCCACAAATTCCCTCAACTTTTCTCTGACTTGAAGAAATCAACTCCTGCTCTACATTTGCTTGATCACCTGTCTACACGGTGAGTACAAAACTTGTATTGTTTGATAATGCAAAGAACACAAAGGAATTTTTACATGCCTTTTTATCTGAAAACTGAGCTCTACCATGTTTTTGAACATGAACTCTTCTAAGAGGTTTTTAAGCTTAAAAAAGAAAAAAAAAACAACTATAATTTTAAACTCTATTTGGATGGCTTGCTTCTATGGATGTGAGTGTCTGCCTTTCAGCCAGGCCTGCGTATCTTTAGAGTAAACTCAGAGATAAACAACTACAAAACCGTTCTGCCATCATTTCACACCAAAGTTTTCAAAGGGTTGCCTGAGGGAAATAAAATATGCACCAAAATTATCAATCAGTAGCCTCTTTTGGCAAAGATGAACTGAGAGATTTCTGTATTTTAAGGGCCAATGTAGATGAAAGTGAAAAAGTGAAGGTATTAGTCATTGAGCCATGTCTAACTCTTTGTGACCCCATGGATTGTAACCCAACAGGCTTCTCTGTCCATGGAATTTTCCAGGCAAGAATACTGAAGTGGGTTGCCATTTCCTTTTCCAGGGAATATTCTCAACCCAAGGATTGAACCTGGGTCTCCCGCATTGCAGGCAGGGAATGAAAGCATACACAAATTTTTCAGCAATATCTTACACACTTGGAGAGAGACAGACATATTTACCTTGGAAATGCATTTATTTATTGTGCCAGTAACTAGCTTATTAGAAAACTCTAACCCCTTGACAGTTGTTCTGAGGATCAGAAACAGTTCTTAGCCAGGTCAGAAGTTAATATCCAAAAAATGCACCACACCCTATTTTCGAAATCTGCTTCATGACCTTCAAGATCTCTGAACCCAGAGTCTGCCTCAAAATGGACTTAATATGCACAAGTCAGTACATGACAGGGATGAGCTTAGAATAACAACCTTCCTTCCTGTGGGAGTCCCAGCTTGTTATCTCTAAGAAACTTCATTACAAAGAACACAGGAACTCACACTGGAGGACAAGCACTTTTAAAACAGTAAGAAATCTGTGTGAAGTAGTCTATAGTCAACATAATATTTCCTCTTCTCCATTCTCTACCTCACTCCTTCTCCTTGCCTCGCCATTGATTCATTTTAGTTCTTGTGAAAAGTAAACAAAAAATATAAAGAATGACAGGAATTCAATCCATAATTGAACCTTGGGATTTAGTAGAGGGTGGAGTTCAGCCACCTGTCACATCCTGGTTTCAAAACAGAATAAAAATTGATTTCTCTGCATTATGTTGTGGAGACACAATCTTCTGAACCAAAAAGGTTAACTTAAAATTCCTTACTTTGCATTTCCTGCTTGTTTTCTGGCTTATTTCTGACTCTTAACTATATTCACCTCTGCCTCATCTCTGCCTCTCTTTTCTCTCAACATTTATTCCTCTTCATCCCCTACTGCCACTTTTTATACACCAAGTGACTCTGTTTAATTATTAACATGACCCACAAGTTAAAAAGCAAAAGAGACACATCTTTTAATACCAACGACTTTAAAAAAGGTCTATCTTTAAAAGTGAGTATTTTTAATAAGGTTACTTGAAGATCTAAAGAATTTATGAATACCACATATATGTTCTATATGCACATTTTATAAAATTCTAAAATTTTCCATATGTATGTATGCATGAGTATATACATATATGTACACACACACACACACACACATATACACATATATGTACACACTCATAGGTATATATCAGTGTGTGTATATTTACCTGCTTTGCTTTGAATAATTACAGAACTCTAATTACATGATTTTTAGAATTATGGTAATCATACATATTTCAGATCTCGATGGTCTACAACAAAATAGAGAATGTAAGTTATACAACCTAGAATAGTGCAGCCAGACACTCTGCTCAAGACGGAGCATTTTTGACAATTTCATCAGCCTCGTTATATGGGAACCTGAGGACTTATATATCTTAATCCATAGTTTGAACATAGTCATTTTAAATGAGTTTTATGATATATCTCGGTTCCTCAAGCTCACTGCTATGGCTAATCTCTGACCCAGGACATATATATATCCAGTGATGTCATTTTACTTTCTTGTTTCTGTGTCTAGATATTTTAAAAAAAGAGAGAGAGAGAGAGAGAGATGTGTTGTTTTTCAACAATGAGCGAATAAATATGGGATGGAGTGTTATATTAAAATGTTAGTCTTCAACTCCAGCCACACCAGTATTTTCCTTTCCCCTATAGTGATTAGTGACTCTCAGCAAAGCAGATACTCTTGGGGAAAAAAGTATTGTTTATGCAAAATAAAATGAACAATTCAGAATGAAGATCTTTTACTAGATCATACACAAATCACTAAAGTAACTAAAAGTGGGGTGTGGACCTGGCTGAATCTAAAAATGATCATCTTAGTCTTTGCAGCAATCCAATTACCATTCATTTATATCAGCAACTTCCTCCTGCCCTGCCTGCATGAATGATTAGGCCCTGCTTTATCTGACTTCCTCTCCCTGAAGGTTTTGAGAATAATAGATTCCTTCCTTGTTTAAAAAAGAAAACAACAACAAATCCTCTTTATAGTGTGTCCCTGAAATATCAGTCATTTCATCTCATCTCAGATTCTGCTTTTTTTCCAGATCTTATGCCTGCTTCTCTTTTGCTGACCTTCAACAGAGCTCTATCACCAAGACTGTTTTTCTATGAATGACAGTTATTGAAAATTGCTAGAATTGACTCTCATGCTGAAGCTTAAGACTAGTGAAGCCTAATTTTCACTCCTAACTTTTATAGCTCCCCCTGGTACAATTTTGATCTCAGGGTTCTCCAAGCTTCGGAAGGTCATCCTAAGGCCAGGCTACTACATGATTACACAGAATGGACCAATAATCAACTATTTCCTCTAACCATTTCACTGATTTTCTCCTCTTCAAATCCAATCAGAATGAGAACTTATAAATGTTCCCTAGACTCATCCACTAAACTTGCTCAATCAATCTCTTTTCCGAGATTTTTTTCATTTCCTTCTCTTAGGCAACACTTAATTTGATTCAACTTCCCACTTATTTGAACTCCCTCCTTTTTTTAAACAGAAGCAAATAGAATATCCTTTCTCAAATCTCCCATTATTGTATATGAATCCTATTTCAATGTTCACTCATCTTTATTCATCCTTTAGCAACTGCCATGGTCATATTATTCTCACCTCTACTACAAAGCTATAGGTAGAATGTGCTATGTTTATTTCAATATATTTTCTTGGAGTCTCTTTTCTACATGTGTTGCATAGCCATAATTGTTCTCCTCCTAAAGTGTAACCCAACATTTCCAAGAGTTATTTTAATATGACTAGTGATCCAATATCTCTATGAAGAAGTGGGACCATTAAGTTTTTTCTCTTCTGATTGTTTGTTCTTTGAATTGTTTCATTGTTAATAATTATCTCTCCAAGTATTAATTAAAATTGTCAAAGTCTTCATGATATTTTCTTTATAACCTCATTCTTTCTTGATACCGTCTTCCATGTTTCCTTCACATATAAACACACTCAGATCGAAGCACATACATGTGCAAGTCAGTAGACAAGAAGTAATATGCTTTGGTTGTTTTTGTTTTAGTGCCAATCCATAATAATGAGAAGTGATGGAAAAAGTGGACAAGGATAATGACAGAAACACTACATTCTAGAGCTAAGAATGAGTTTAAGAGGAACAAAATAAAGAGAACTATGACAAAGACCCAATAGAGAAAAACTGGCTGCTTGTCTTGTAACAATTTAAATAATAAGAGCTGAAGTTATAAAAAGCACACTGCAATTTGCATCTACCAACATTAGTAGACTATTATGGCTTGTCTTGCTCTGTGACCCAGCTGACCTGACAAAGATTATCTACTGTCACACTTCAACTGTAAAGACTGTACATGTACTTGCCTTACAAATTTTTTGAAGCTAGCAACCTAGAAACATGAACCAGAAAATTACTGTATATTTCATCCTCATATTTTTATGCATTTAAATAGCTCAAGTCATTTTTCTTTATATAACTTCCTACTTATGATAATCGTTTACTAGAATGACTCTTTCTTTTTCCAATATAGGAATCTATTACCTTTGAAGCTGAATCAGTATTTTGAATCTGCTTGAATACCATGAAATTGGCATCTACCAAATATTGGATCTAGGAAAAGGTTAATAAAAGTACTATAAATAATTACTATTTTGTGTATTGCCATAATGTGACTGTCACCCAAATTGTACAGAATTCAGCTTTTAAGGAAATTGGTCCCTGCACTTTATTTTGTGTCCGTATTTTCATTTTTAAGGCTTCTCATCACCTCACATCTGCATATATATTGTTTCTTTACACCCTGTGATTCTTCATTTTCCCTCTGACCAGTTTGTCTTCTTTTTCTCAATCTTGTCATTCTGGATTTTTATCTTCTCACAAGTGCCAAGGCCTGAAATGAAACTGTTATGTTGTTAAAGTGAAAAGGATGAATATCATTGTTGAAGAAAATCCTTGTAATACAGTATTGCAGTATCATTTGTTTGAACTTTTTAATATGCCAGATGCTCCCTGAAATTATGATTTTAGAATTAGGAGTGCTATATAGTTTAGAAATTTTCTCTTTTTCCTCTTTCTCTCTCTTTGAAGGTCATCATATTGGAGGATATAAACATGCCGCCCTAAAAGACCTGATGAATGCAAATATTGTTGGATCAGACAAAGATGTATGCTATTCATGGTGAAAACATGAAATTTGCCAAAGAATTCAATGGCAAGAGATCAAAGTTAAAACAATATAGATTTAGGGAAGGACTTTTGGCATAGAGTAAGGCATTCTTATGTGATAAATTGTCCTGTTTACTCTAACTGGTTTCCATTTTGTTTGTAGTTTGATTTAGCATCAGAGAAATTTAGCACCCCCAGCTCCCATCCTTTAATATAACTGCTAACATAATCATCAAACCAAACATAGTTTCTTAAAGAATATCTGCAACACATGAGTGGCTATGTGTTGTAGAGATGAAGAGATAAAGGCATGCTCTCCACTCAAAGTGCACTGTACTCCTGAAGATATTTTGACTACTCTTGGCTTACTCAGGAGTAGCAGATTTAAACTCTAAGATACTCTCTCATGTTATTAATGTTGGCTGTCTGATGGGACATGAGAACTTCAAAGCTAATGTTTCATGGATACTTAAACATTTCCCTAAAATCTTCTAGTTACTTAATGTGAAAGAACATTAAATCTACCTATATACCTACTTACCTACCTATCAACATACCTACCCATCTACTATTTATCAGTCTTCTATTTCCTAATCCCTCCTCTTGTCAAACAGCAGAATATACTATACTAGATGATGATGTGACAACAAATAGCATCTCGGGGGCTCCAAAGGAATATGTTTTTTTGTCTTCTCTCATGTATGCACATTTTGGACAAATGACAGCTCTGCCCCACATCATCAAACAAGTGTCAGGCTCACGGAGAAGTCTATGATCTCTAGGTTTACAGCAGAAGGACAAAAACAAAAGGCAAATCATGTTATGGTTTTCAAGCCACCAGCTTAAGAAAGATATTCACACTTCTATTTATGAGTCAAAAAGCCACATGTGGATATAACAGGTTGGGAATAAATCCTCTTTTCTCAGGGAGGTTCACTGAATGGCTGCAGAATATGTTGCAAAAAGGAATGAATTCTATCAAACATATAATATTTTGACATGCAAGCAATGTGCATTTAGAGTACCCTTTGTATATTTTTTGTCTAATTTTATTGTGAAAAATTTCAAATATACACCCACGTTGAAAGAATTGGGCAGTGAATTCTCATACACACACCACCTACGTTCTACTATTAACATTTTATTATACTTATTTTGCGACATATTTATTCATGCATCATCCCTTTTTTCTAAACAAAGTAAACTGCAGACATCAAAGTATATTGCAGATATCAGTTTACTTTTCCCCAAATATTTCAGCCTGTACATCATTAATGAGAGTTTAGTATTCATAAAGAGTTTTTCAAATAAAATTTACATACAATGAGGTATATGAAAATAAATATTCATTTCCTGAGTTTTTATAGATGCATAAATCTGTTCAACCCAAACCCCTTTTATTATAGAACATTTCTATAGCCCTAAGCATTTCCCTCAAGCCCTATCAAGTCATTCTTAGCCTCCACCCATTTCCAGAAACCAACACTAATTTAATTCATCTTATCTATTCTAACACTTTGCATAAATGAAATAATATAGTGAGTACTTTTTGTGTAAGGCATATTTTTATTCGGCATTCTTTTTTTGATTCACTCAGTATTATATCTATAGGTTAATTGTAAGAATATACACAGTTTATTCATTCTCATGTTGATGGACATCTCATCTATGCCTTTTTTATTGTTGCTGTTTTTAATTTATTTTTGATTGGAGGATAAACACTTTACAATGTTGCATTGGTTTTGCCTTACAACAATGTGAATCAGCCATAGGAGAAGGCAATGGCAACCCACTCCAGTACTCTTGCCTGGAATATCCCATGGACGGAGGAGCCTGGTAGGCTGCAGTCCATGGGGTGGCAAAGAGTCAGACATGAATGAGTGACTTCACTTTCACTTTTCACTTTCATGCATTGGAGAAGGAAATGGCAACCCACTCCACTGTTCTTGACTGGAGAATTCCAGGGATGGGGAGCCTGGTGGGCTGCCATCTATGGGGTCGCACAGAGTCGGACACAACTGAAGCGACTTAGCAGCAGCAGCAGCATACATATATTACTTCCTTCTTGAACCTCCCCCTCCCAAAACCCCTTCCCAATCCTATCCCTCTAAGTAATCACAGAACATCTGGCTGAGCTCCCTGTGTTTACAGTAACTTTCCACTAGCTGTCTATTTCACATGTGATAATGTATATGTTTCAATGATACTCTTCTCAGTTCATCTCACCTCCTTCTTCCCCTGCTGTGTCCACAAGACTGTTCAGCTATTTCTAATATTTTAATTATTAATAAAATGTTGTGTACATTTATATACAAGTCTTTTGGTGGATATAAGTTGATATTTCTTTGGGGGTAAGTTCCTATGAGGGGAATCCCTGCATCAAATGGTAACTATATATTTATAAGAAACAACCAAAAAGTTTCCCTAAGTGTTTACATTTTAAATCTCCTCTAGCAGTTACTCATTAACGGCCTCACTGATATTTTTAAAATTTTACTATTTTAATGTCTGTGAAGTAGGTTCTCAATGTAGTTTTAATTTGCATATCCCAACTGAACATTGTGCTGGGGATAATTTCATGTACTTATTGGCCATTTATAAGTCATTTTTTATGAAATGTCAAATCAAATATTGCACCAGTTGATTTTGATTGTGTTATTTTTCTTATTATTACTGATTGAATTCTAGAAATAGATAATTTGTCAAAACATGCCTTACAAATATTGTCTTGCTGTACATGGCTTACATTTCATTTTCTTAAAGTCTTTTGGTAGTAAAAATCTTAAGTTTTGATGAGTCACACTTACCACTTTTTCTTTTAAGTTTAATGCTTTTTGTGTCATACCAACAATCTCTATCTGTCTCTAGGTTGTGAAGCTATCTTCTATATTTCCTTCTAGAAGCTTTATACTTATTGAATTCAATTTAGATTCATGATAAATGTCTTTATGTTTCATTTCAAGTGATTTCATCGTTCTTTTTTTTTTTTTTTCAAAAAAATATCTAGTTTTATAAACTAACTCATTTACAAAACAAAACAAAAAATCAACTTATGGTTATCAAGGGGGAGGGAGGTGGGGGATAAATTGGGAAACTGGGATTCACATATACTCACTACTATACATAAAGTCGGAGAAGGCAATGGCACCCCACTCCAGTACTCTCGCCTGGAAAATCCCATGGACAGAGGGGCCTGGTGGGCTGCAGTCCATGGGGTCGTACGGAGTCGGACACGACTGAGCGACTTCACTTTCACTTTTCACTTTCCACTTTCATGCACTGGAGAAGGAAATGGCAACCCACTCCAGTGTTCTTGCCTGGAGAATCCACAGGGATGGGGGAGCCTGGAGAGCTGCCGTCTATGGGGTCGCACAGAGTTGGACATGACTGAATCGACTTAGCAGCAGCAGCAGCATACATAAAGTAGATAACTAGTAATAACCTAATGTACAGCACAGGGAACTCTACACAATACTCTGTAGTGATCTATATGGGAAAAGAATCTAAAAAGAGTAGATACATGTATAACTAATGTACTTTGCTTTAGAACAGAAACTAATACAACATTGTAAATCAACTGTACTCTTATAATAATTAATTTTTTAAAAACCTCCTGAAATCATCTCTGCTAAGTACATTTTCAAAAACTCAAAAAAATAAAACAATCTAGTTTTCATAGCACTAGTTGTTAGAACACCATTTCCCTCCAGCATGGTAGTACCCTTTTGAAAATCAACTGGCCATATATATGTGAGCTCATATTTTGATTCTCTGTATTTATACCAGTACTATATTGCCTTGAAATGTAGTTTTCATTTAAGTACTGAAATAAAGCGTGTGTGTGTCCTCCAAATATGTTTTTATTTTTCAAATCTATCTGGCTATTCTAAGTTCTTTGCACTTCTAACTGAAGCTTTAAAATCAATCTTATGATTTCTACCAAAAAAAAACCCAAAAATCTTTCTGTGATTTTGGTTGAAACTGTGCTAATACTATCAACTTGAGGAGAGAGGACAGTGTGATAGATTAAAGACAGCCACAAAATTTTACTACTCCTCCTGTTAAGAGAGTTTCAATACTATCAACTTGAG
>NW_011494810.1:5138774-5151232 GCF_000754665.1 Bison bison bison | reverse complement strand
TTGAAACTGTGCTAATACTATCAACTTGAGGAGAGAGGACAGTGTGATAGATTAAAGACAGCCACAAAATTTTACTACTCCTCCTGTTAAGAGAGTTTCTCCCCTTTAATCTAGGGCTGGCATAAGCAATAGAACACAGAAGCAGTGACTCAGTGACTTCTGTAGTTGGGTCACAAAAATACCATGAATTCTACCTGATACCCGAGTTTCCACCTAAGGTGTATGTCTCATCACTTTGGGAGAGTCAGCTGGACATCTTTACCTTATTCCCAATTTTAGGGTAAAAATGTTCAATATTTTTCCATAGCATAATACTAGATATAGGATTGTCATATATGTTGTTTATTGTGCTTGGATGGATGATGGCTCCCCTTGCCAAGATGTTTAAATTCTAATTCCTGTGACCTGCAAATATATTATCTACACGGTAAATGATATTCTAAATATAAGTAAAGATTTTGAGATGTGTAGATCATCCTGGATTATCCAGGGGGCCCAATACAAAAAACAAGAGTCTTCGTAATAGGGAACTGGAAGGAACAAGGATAGGAAAGGAATATACAGGGACAGAAGCAGAGGTGGAAGTCTTAAAATGGAAGAAAGAACCATAAGCTAAGGAATGCAGGCAGCCCTTAGCAAACGGAAAAAGACTAAAGAGCCTCTGAAGTATCCAGAAAACAATACAGCCCTATGACACCTTGATTTTAGATTTCAGACTTTCGAATCTGTAGAAGATAATATTTTATTATTTTAAGCAGATAAATTTGTGGCAATTGGTTCCAGGTGCAATGAGGAAATAATTCCAGATTTAGAAATAAAAATGTTACTGCAAGAACAATATTAAAACCAAATGGTAAAAGTGAGCATTGTCTTATTCCAAGTTTTAGGGAGAAAGTTCTTAACATTTCACCATTAAGCATAATGAAAGATGTGTACACACACACACACACACATCTTTTATCAAAATTGCAAGGAGAAATATCAACAACCTCAGATATGCAGATGATACCACCCTAATGGCAGAAAGCAAAGAGAAACTAAACAGCTTCTTGATAAAGGTGAAAGAGAAGAGAGAAAAAGCTGTCTTTAAAAAATATTCAAAAAACTAAGATCATAGCATTCAGTCCCATCACATCACAGCAAATAGATGGGGGGAAAAGTGGAAACAGTGACAGATTTTATTTTCTTGGGCTCCAGAATCACTGCAGACAGTGATTGCAGCCATGAAAGTAAAAGATGTTTGTTCCCTTGGAAGAAAAGCTATGACAAATCTAGACAGGGAATTGAAAAGCAAAGGCATCACTTTGACAACAAAGGTCCATATAGTCAAAGCTATGGTTTTTCCAGTAGTCATGTACAGATATGTGAGTTGAACTATAAAGAAGGCTGAGTGCCAAAGAACGGATGCTTTCGAACTGTGGAGCTGAAGAAGACTCTTGAGAATCCATTTGGAGTGCAAGGAGATAAAACCAGTCAAGCTTAAAGAAAATCAACCCTGAATATTCATTGGAAGGACTGATGCTGAAGCTCAAATACTTTGGCCACCTGATGTGAAGAGTGGACTCATTGGAAAAGACCATGATGCTGGGAAATATTGAAGGCAGGAGGAGAAGAGGTGACAGAGGATGCAAGAGATGGATGGATGACATCATCAACTCAGTGGACACGAGTCTGAGCAAACTCTGGGAGATAGTGAAGGACAGGGAAGCCTAGCATGCAACTTAGGGACTGAATAACAACAATATCTTTTATCAAGTTTAGAAAGTTCTCTTCTAACTGTGAGTCTTCTCATCATAAATGGATATGAATTTTACCAAGTTGTTTTTTTCCTGCATCTATTAAGATGATAACATGAATTGTATCTTTGTTTTATATAAATTTCATTGATTGATTTTTGAATTGTATTTGGGATACATGCTTACTTGTATTGTAATAGTTTTCATTTCTTTTTTCTTTTCATATGGTCCTTATTTAAATTTGCTGATATTTTCAGGAGGCTTTTACATCTATATTCAAAAAGATATTTACCTATAACTTTTGTTTTTTATCATCTCTTTACCTTGTTTTGGTGTTAGGTTATACCAGTGAAAAATTCAGAAATTGTTTCTTCTCCTTTATTCTGAGTTTATGTAAGGGCATATATATTTTAAATGCTAGAAGAATACATCACTTAAACCATTAATCTATAAAAACGATTATGACTATAAATTTAAGTATAGGCTTATTCTTCTGGAGAAGGGATAAGCTACCCACTCCAGTATTCTTTGGCTTCCCTGGTGGCTCAGCTGGTAAAGAATCCACCTGCAATGGGGGAGACCTGGGTTTGATCCCTGGGTTGGGAAGATCCCCTGGAGAAGGGAAAGGCTACCCACTCCACTGTTCTAAGCTGGAGAATTCCATGGACAGTCCATGGGGTCGCAAAGAGTTGGACACGACTGAGCAACTTTCACTTCACATAGGCCTATTCAAATTTTTATTTCTGTGTGTAAATTTTAAATGTAATTCTTAAGAAATTTGCCAATTTTGATTTATTTATTAAATGTATTGGTATAAACTTTTTGGGAAACAAATGGTCCTTTCATATTTTGACATGATCAGGGCTTTCAGAAGAAAAATCTACTGGCAACCTGGGTTAAAGGATCCGTGAAAGGCAAACAATCCTTGGCAGCTATTTCTAAGTAAGAGAGGTCTCCGGAGACATTCACATGCTTACATCCCCTTTAGCCATTTGTTTGCATTCCAAAGTGTATTGAACCTAGGAAGCTTCCCCACCTCTCCACTAGCAGGAATTGCTTAACTCTTGTGAGTTCATTCTGCCTTTCCAGAAAGAAGAGAATTAGCTGTTGTGTCAAACATATAAGCCTCAAATTTGTATCTTTAAGCTCCTATCTTGTGTCATGGACACCTCCATACGTACAGGTGATATCTGCCCTCTGTGTACCACTTCATGTGGAGTTGGGGTATGGGGAACCTATCTTAAGAAGCTTTCAAAGTAAATAATAGGTATTCTCTCTGATTTGAATCCCTATGTTTTGTCAGGATAAAAATACATAACAGATGCAAAAGCTTTAACAATAGTTCTTCACACCATTCTGAGTTGTATCTAGATGTGCTTTTCGTTCAATGCACGATACTGGATTCTTGGGGCTGGTGCACTGGGATGACCCAGAGGGATGGTACGAGGAGGGAGGAGGGAGGAGGGTTCAGGATGGGGAACACATGTATACCTGTGGCAGATTCATTTTGATATATGGCAAACCCAATACAATATTGTAAAGTTAAATAAAATAAAATTTTTTAAAAATGTGCTTTTCTTTCTGTTCACCTTACTAAGTGCTCACTAACTTGCTTGTATATCAAAATTAATGCATTTTATTAAATGCTGCTGCTGCTAAGTTGCTTCAGTCATGTTCAACTCTGTGCAACCCCGGAGACGGCAGCCCACCAGGCTCCTTGTCCCTGGGATTCTCCAGGCAAGAACACTGGAGTGGGTTGCCATTGCCTTCTCCAATGCATGAAAGTGAAAGTGAAGTTGCTCAGTCCTGTCCGACTCCTAGTGACTCCATGGACTGCAGCCCACCAGGCCCCTTCATCCATGGGATTTTCCAGGCAAGAGTACTAGCGTGGGTTGCCATTGCCTTCTCCGTTTTATTAAATGGCAAAATTCAAATACTTTTTCAATATTTGCCCAATGCCCTCCAACCACTGCCTTCTTTATTGCCATGTTTTACAGCTGTTTACAGAAGGAGAAGTGGTTCAGAATCAGTTACTCCTTAATGGCCTGAAGGAGCATTGCAACCATCCATTTAAATAGTGATGGCTCTGAAATCAATGTATTTGGCCAGATTCCCTCTTCTAATTCCCTCTTCTTTTACTACATATGGTCAATTCTCTACAGGTTAACCATATGATGTCCCACATTGAGTTATCTCAAATTCAAAATTTGAGTCCACAAATAGGCTAATTTGCTCTTCCATCAATATTCTTTCCTTTTATTCTTTGTATCAGAGAACAGCATCACAAATTATCCATACTTCCATGACAAATATGTGAACATCAGTCTAAAATGCATCATTGTGGGGCACAGAATAATGGCCCCCCAAAGTGTTCACATCCTAATCTTTGGAACCTGTGAAACTGTTACCATGCACAGCAATAAAGAGCTTGAAGATGTGATTTATGCAAAATTTTTTGAGGTAAGATTATTGTGGTTTATCCTGGTGGGTGCAGTGTACTCAAAGGGTCTTTAAATAGCAGAAGTGAGTCATAAAGCGGAGGTCAGAGAGAGGATTTTGAAGATGCTATGTAGCTGGCTTTGATGATGGAAGAAAGGGGTCATGGACCAATGGATGCAGGAGTCCTCTAGAAACTGGAGAAAGCAGAAAATAGATGCTCCCTTAGAGTCTCCAGAGAAAAACAAAACAAAACAGAGCCCTCTGTCACTTTGTGTTCAGCCCAGTAAAACTCTTCCAGGCTTTGATCTCCAGAACCATAAGATAGTAAGTGTACGTTAATTCACTAAGTGTGTGGTAATTTGTTACAGTATCAATAGAAAACTAATATAATCAACAATCTCCAACTCCTGTAGAAACTCTCTCACTCTCTTCCTTCCTTATCCAATGTCACTGATTATTCAGGCTCATCCCCAGGTCTACTTCACTGGCCTTGAATCCTGTCTCCCTACTACCAGTTAACCTGCAGCGTCCATCCCCCTAGTCATCCCGTCCTAACTAAACGTTATGCTGCTGCTTGAGTAACATTCTATTATAATTCATTTTGGGCATTCTCTGTTTAAAACTCTCCAATGCAGTATTATACTTTCGAGATAACTTCTGATCTTGAGGTTAGTACACAGACCCTTCAGTTTCACACTTTTTCCTCTTTTCTGTTACTACTGGTCCACCAGCAACAGTGTTACTCCAGCACTCTGTTCTTCACCTCTCTCTACTGCATCTCATGTACAATATATCATATCTCCTAATGTGCTCACAAATATGCTTTCCTCTCTCCTCTTCTGTCTGGGACATTCTGTAAATATCTATTATGAAAAATCTATGAATATAATATCAACATGAACAGCAAATTAATTGAATATTATGCATTTGGTATTCAGATTAAAGTATATGAATACATTTGTTTTCTTTCTGAACCACATATAATATTTCTTTACACAAGGCTAAAGCCTTTGCTTGTCCATGCTGCCCTTTACTCAGTATTCTAATGCATATTAGAAACTGGTTAAAGAGTTTATCTTAGAAATGAAACTAATGATAATATACAATTCTTTCATAGCAGTGGTCATTTTCAAACCTACTTCAGTTCAGTTCAGTTGCTCAGTCATGTCTAACTCTGCGACCCCAAGAACTGCAGCACACCAGGCCTCTCTGTCCATCACCAACTCCCGGAGTTCACTCAAACTTACGTCCATTGAGTCAGTGATGCCATCCAACCATCTTATCCTCTGTCGTCCCCTTCTCCTCCTGCCCTCAATCCCTCCCATCATCAGAGTCTTTTCCAATGAGTCAACTCTTTGCATGAGGTGACCAAAGTGCTGGAGTTTCAGCTTTAGCATCAGTCCTTCCAAAGAAATCCCAGAGCTGATCTCCTTCAAATGGACTGGCTGGATCTCCTTGCAGTCCAAGGGACTCTCATGAGTCTTCTCCAACACCACAGTTCAAAAGCATCAATTCTTCAGCACTCAGCTTTCTTCACAGTCCAACTCTTACATCCATACATGACTACTGGAAAAACCATAGCCTACTTAGGAAATATTTATTAGTTTAACTACAAGCTATCTGTTTGGAATTATGAGAACATGACTCTTCTTACTGCTTACATACTGACTTTAATTAAAGCCTTTCAGAAATGTAGTTGTTTGTTCTTCATTAAAATATGAAAAATTTGATAAGGTCATAGTTTTCTTTAAAACTTGAAACTTCTTATGTTGTGTATATTCTAAAGGAATAAAACTGACAATTATAACCAAGTCCTATCATAAAATTATATACACAGGAGAGAGATCTATAACTCAGATAGAGACTCTGGAGTCAGGATGCCTGGACTCAAATCCCACCTCCATTCTTTCCTAGCTGTGTGACCTTGGGATTGTTACCATTCTTCTCTGTGACTATTTCCTCATTCTGTAAAACAGGAATAGTAATAGTATCTATCTCAGAGAACAATTAGGAAAATTAAACAACATTTTTAAAGTGCTTAAACCAGTGTCTCCCCATTCTAAGGACTGCAGACATGTAAGATATTTTCTTCATATGTTTATTAGCTGTTTATCATTCTCACAGGGGCTTCCCCTGTGGCCCAGTGGTAAAGAATCTGCCTGTAATTCAGATCACTTGCAACACAGGTGGTACGAGTTCGATCCCTACATTGGAGAAGGAAATGGCAAACTGCTCCAGAATTCTGTCTGAGAAGTCCCATGGACAGAGGAGCCTGGCAGGCTGTAGTCCATGGGTTGCAAGAGTCGGACATCACTTAGCGACTAAACCATCAACCACTAGCATCACCTTATACGGAATGTTTCTTTCCCTTGCAGTATCTTTCTCTGATTTTTCTGATAAAACATGAAAAAGCTTAGCTGGGAACTCAGAAGTCCCTGACATTCAGTTAATATGACAGGTTAAGAGGAAGGATTCCTTTACAAAACCAAACTTTCTATCTGATCTGTACAGACCATCATACATTTGCTGTGAGGGTATTAAAGCCTTCCCCACTTGACAAATGAAATTTCATATGCATCATAGATTTACAAGGTAAACGTTGTTGAGATTTACAACTAGAATCCTCAAAAATGTAACTTTATCTTCCAGGAAGTTATTTTTTTTCACTTTACTTTATTAGAAATACCTAATAAAGAGAAACTTTTATATGCCTAAATCAAAATGTCAACACTTTCCCAAAGGTCTATGAATGCTATAATCTGGCATAGAGGCATTCAGATAAATTTTTCAACACCTAAATATATATCTTAACTTTGGGTAACTACAGTTGCATTAGTGAAGAGAGTTTTATGTTTTAAAAAATTATGATGGGTAGTAGTTTTAGGAGCCCTATAATTTATTGCTTCACAGAATATAATTTTTAGAGAATACCACCTACTATACTTTATGTGGAGGAATAACATATTTGAAGGTCAATTCTGTAATTTATAGTAAGAGAAAAAATGACTTACTATATTAGATTTCCCCATTTGATTCTAGGCGTACCTCCTCGAGACACCTAAGACAGAATTATAGTTCAGGGAGAGCTATGCCTAATTACAGCCCTCGGTCAGAATCTCCATATTTTAACCAATAAAGTGACCTGTAATTGGGTCCATGTCCCAGCTCCTGCATTGTTGGCACCACAACTTTCCTAAATACATCCAGTGAACCTCTCCAATTTCTCTCTAGCAGATTTTATATGTGGTATTAAATTCAATATTTTTATTATATTATCAAAATTACCACCAGTAGAACAGTTTGAAATGAGGGTTCTTACTAATGGCAGCTTCTACTTTTTAGACATTGAAAAAAGTTATCTAAAAAAACTCATGTGTGTTATGTGCAGACTAAAAGAATATCTCATTATATTTTCACAAAATCTGATTTTAGAGAAGAAATGCATTGTGAGAGATAATGTCATTGTTTTTTCTCCTTTCCTCTGTGCCATTCTCTCTCACCCCTTGAGAGGCATGCCCAACAAAAATTAGGTATGAAAACTTCTATACTGTTTTGGTAATTTTGGGCCCACAGATAAGTACAGTCAATTTATTAGACTATTTTAAAAGTATCATGTAAATTCTATTAGAATGTGTATATCGTTCCACAGTAGATTTTCTTTTCATGTAAATACTATGCTTCTGAAAACTATTCAAACTGAAAAATTCATCTAATCAACTCATTCTGCTTTTGCTAAAATAGAAAACAAAACAAAACCAAAACACTTTGCATTGCTTATAGAAGATTGATAATTTGGATGACAGAATTCTCATCTGAAACCACGAATCCCAGAAGGATGTACACAACATGTGTCAAGTTACAAAAGAAAAGAACTGTCAACCACCACCGCTTTATTCCATGATTTCATGATACACAAGTATACATTTTTGAATTCTCTGTACCACTGATCCATTCATCTTTTCTCTTTCAGTATGTCACAACTTTAATTATCCAGCTGTATAAAAAGAGTTGATATCTGGAAATCAATTCTCCCTTGTTTGTTTTTAATATATTCTTGGCTATTTTTTTACATTTATACTTCTATATAAAGTTCTATAATCAATTTGTCAACTTCTATAAATACTTGCTGGAGCTTTGACTGGAATAATGATAACTTCAAGATGGTGAATTTTCTCACCAATGAAAATACTATGGCTTTTCTTTAATTTAGGACATATTTTTATATCTTTTAAATAATACTTTTTTTTTCCTATAAAAATTTTACTTATCTTTTTAAAATTTATTTGTAGAAAGCATAAATCTGTTGTGTCTCCAGTAAGACTTAGTTTGTAATACCTTTCATTGTATGAATATCTCTTATATATTGAACATGATTTAAACACTGATTTGTGTATGTCACACAAAACAAGCCATAAATGCATCAAGCCCACTGCTTAATTACAAAGGTAGTATTTTATTGCAACATGAGACAAAATTGAGAGCATGTGAGTTACTGAGAAACAATATGTTAAATGTATTCAATATATCAATGTTTAAAGATTATTTTGATTGTACTAACATCATTGTCCTTAGAAATGTAATATCTTTTGAAGCTTGGTTGCATTTAGTGCACACACACACACATATACACACACCTAGACGTATATATGGATCTTCCCTCATAGGTCAGTTGGTAAAGAATCTTCCTGCAATGCAGGAGACCCAGGTTCAATTTCTAGATAAGGAAGATGCCCTGGAGAAGGAAATGGCAACCCACTCCAGTATTCTTGCCTGGAGAATCCCATGGACAGAGGAGTCTGGCAGGCTATATATAGTCCATGGGGTTGCAAGAGTCAGACACGACTTAGTGACTAAACCACCACCAGACATATATATACATATATATTACATATATATATGTATCCACATATATTACATATATTTGTTATATTTTGATTCTAGGAATATACTCATTGATAGAGCACCTTGCTGAAGTTAAAAGTGATGGAGGAAACAGATGAAGTAAAATTTTTGATGTATATACTGCTGATACCTATGGCAACAGATGTTGTGTTTGATGGTAACCTTTGGGTAAGTACATTATACTCACATTCTTCTAACTTTCTAATGCATGCAGACATCCATGTTAAAGACATACATATCTATCCCAACTACTGGAAATAAAAGACATTTTTACCACTTGAGAATATGGAAAAACTTACTAAGAACAATCTGAAGTAAATTTTAGGTAAGCAATCAGAATTGCCTAATCAACTACTGGGGGAAAATCTGTCATTATTATACTTATGAATCAGTGTCAGATTACTGATTTGGTAATGTAAATTCTATTAGAATGTGTATATTGGAATCAGCGACGGATTTTATTTTGGGGGGCTCCAAAATCACGTGGTCAGTGACTGCAGCCATGAAATTACAAGAAGCTTGCTGCTTGGAAGGAAAGCTATGACCAACCTAGAGACCGTACAGCATATTGAAAAGCAGAAACATCACTTTGCCTACAAAGATCCATATAGTCAAAGTTATGGTTTTCCCAGTAAAGAATTGGGCCATAAATTAGGCCGAGTGCCCAAGAATTGATACTTTGGAATTGTGGTGCTGAAGAAGACTCTTGAGAGTCCCTTGTATTTCCATATAAATTGTGAAATTATTTGTTCTAGCTCTGTGAAGAATACCGTTGGTAGCTTGATAGGGATTGCATTGAATCTATAAATTGCTTTGGGTAGTATACTCATTTTCACCATATTAATTCTTCCAATCCATGAACATGGTATATTTCTCCATCTATTAGTGTCCTCTTTGATTTCTTTCACCAGTGTTTTATAGTTTTCTATATATAGGTCTTTAGTTTCTTTAGGTAGATATATTCCTAAATATTTTATACTTTTCGTTGCAATGGTGAATGGAATTGTTTCCTTAATTTCTCTTTCTATTTTCTCATTATTAGTGTATAGGAATGCAAGGGATTTCTGTGTGTTGATTTTATATCCTGCAACTTAACTATATTCAGTGATTAGTTCTAGTAATTTTCTGGTGCAGTCTTTAGGGTTTTCTATGTAGAGGATCATGTCATCTGCAAACAGTGAGTTTTACTTCTACTTTTCCAATTTGGATTCCTTTCATTTCTTTTTCTGCTCTGATTGCTGTGGCCAAAACAGCAAGGAGATCAAACCAGTCAATCCTAAAGGAAATGAGATGGCTGGATGGCATCACTGAATCAATGGACATGAGTTTGAGCAAATTCTGGGAGATAGTGAAGGACAGGGAAGTCTGGCATGCTGCAGTTTGTAGGGTCAAAAGAATTGGACACAACTTAGCAACTGAACAACAACAATACTTGTGATTTTTCCCTTTGAAATCTGTAAATTGTTAGCAAAAGAAAATTGGCTTAAATGCCCCTTTCCTATTTCACCATTTACACACACTTTAAAGCAGCTTAATGTAACCACTGCAGGTTATGTGTGGCTATATATCTCAGCCATTTTTCTTGGGATTGTTAATTTGAAATTTTTTGCTGTATTGGTATCATCTATGTCTTGTGAAGAAATGATATTTACATGGTCTGGACCTTTGATTCAAGTACAGTGTAAAATTTAGATTAACATAGGTGAAGTTTTAGTTTACTTAAAATTTTTAAGAACTAAAGAAAGAGTTAATATAAACTTATTGTAGTGACCAAATTGACTCCTTCAACTATCTGCTTTTAAAAAATTAAATATCATCAGTTTCATCCTTTCATATTTTTCCATGTGGTTGCCAAAGTCCCCTACACTGGATTGTAGTTTGATTTATGTGTGTCTGACTCATTGCAACCCCATGGACAGTGGCCAACCAGGCTCCTCTGTCCGTGGGATTCTCTAGGCAAGTATACTAGAATGGTATACTTCTCCAGGGGATCTTTCTAACTCAGGGATCAAACCTGAGTCTTCTGTATTACAGGCAAATTCTTTACCATCTGAGCCACCAAGGAAACCCTCCCTTGGTAAAGTCTTTGAGGAAATAAAGAGGCTGGAATGGGTAACTATAGCAATATAAAGAAACAAACAGGAAGAGAAGAGAAAGATAAATAAAATAACTTCTGTTGAGCAACTATTTTGTGCCCAGTAGCTGCATCAATCCTAAAAACAAGGTTGCAAAATTATTTATCTTTTGCAAAAGAGAAAAAGAAGACCATGAGTTAACATTATCAAGTCCACACAAGCAATGAGGAATAGGATAAGGGATTAAAACCAGATCTCTCTAACTCAAGTATCCATGTTCATTCCATTTTAAAGAGAATTTTAATAACCCTATTGCTAATGATTCTACAGGTTTTTAGAAATTTGGAAATGTGTTTAGGTTGTCAAAATGTTTGAGAATCATGAGTCATTGTTGGTATTTTAGTTAATGGGTGATGTTCTAGGATAGTGTCTAGACAGCCTGCAATATTAAGACAATCTTACAGAATAAAGAAATGACTTGTGTATTCTGTGATTTGAAAGTTTCCCTAGAGATTACCATAGAAAAAACAATCTATTAATAATTTTTACAAAACTCAAACCTAACTCTGCTTTGCATATAAACAGAAAGATTTTTTAAAATACATATTGAATTTTCCATAAATGCACATTCTGGATAATTCAAACAGAAGATTAAAATTTGTTTTGTTGAGAGATTTCCCAAGAGCTACCTGCCATTTAAAAAATCTTTTCACTCAAGATATTGCTGGTTATGGTAATAAAGTTACCAGTATCACTTAAGTCACACGTTATTAGTCTGCAACAATCATTCACATAGTCATGCCCTTATTTGGTTCTCATATTGCAATGTTAAATATTAAAAAAAAGTCAAAATACTCTGGTTATTATTTTCCTCTTTATAAATACAACTTTATTTATTATGAAATCTTTGCAAGCATTCAGCTATATCATTATGCCAACTAGCATAGTTAATCCTTTGCATTCTAATAATGAAACACAGGGACCAGTGTTCACACACAGTTTGCAGGCTTGGGCCAGAAAAAGTCACACACCTTGAGGAGTGGGGTGGGGTCTGTTTTAGAAACCTGTATGCAGGTCAGGAAGCAACAGTTAGAACTGGACATGGAACAACAGACTGGTTTCAAATAGGAAAAGGAGTGCACCAAGGCTGTATATTGTCACCCTGCTTATTTCACTTACATGCAGAGTACATCATGAAAATGCTGCCTGGAGGAAACAAGCTGGAATCAAGATTGCTGGGAGAAATATCAATAACCTCAGATATGCAGATGACATCACCCTTATGGCAGAAAGTGAAGAACTAAAG
>NW_011494810.1:5138497-5138674 GCF_000754665.1 Bison bison bison | reverse complement strand
CAGAAAACTAAGATCATGGCATCCAGTCCCATCACTTCATGGTAAATAGATGGGGAAACAGTGGAAACAATGGCTGACTTTATTTTTCTGGGCTCCAAAATCACTGCAGACAGTGATTGCAGTTATTAAATAAAAAGATGCTTACTCCTTGGAAGGAAAGTTATGACCAACCTAAAC
>NW_011494810.1:5124571-5138397 GCF_000754665.1 Bison bison bison | reverse complement strand
CAGCATATTAAAAAGCAGAGACATTACTTTGCCAACAAAGGTCCGTCTAGTCAAGACTGGTTTGTCCAGTGGTCATGTATGGATGTGAGAGTTGGACTATAAAGAAAGCTGAGCGCCAAAGAATTGATGCTTTTGAACTGTGGTGTTGGAGAAAACTCTTAAGAGTCCCTTGAACTGCAAGGAGATCCAACTAGTCCATCCTAAAGGAAATCAGTCCTGGGTGTTCTTTGGAAGGACTCATGCTGAAGCTGAACAGTACTTTGGCCACCTGATGCGAAGAGCTGACTCATTTGAAAAGACCCTGATGCTGGGAAAGATTGAGGGCAGGAGGAGAAGGGGATGACAGAGGATGACATGGTTGGATGGCATCACCAACTCAACAGACGTGGGTTTGGGTGGACTCTGGAAGTTGGTGATGGACAGAGGCCTGGCATGCTGCAGTCCATGGGGTCACAGAGTCAGACACAAGTGAGTTACTGAACAACAAAAATCATGCCCTCTAACTTCTTACCCTAATTTAATTTACACCAATTTAAAGTGACTTACACTAATTTACTGTAATTGTAATGGTCTTCTGTGTACACTTATGTGCCAAGCTGCTTTTGCTCAACTTTATTTTTGTAAGATGCATCTATGATTAGTATGTAGCTATGGTTCAACCTTTTTCATTGTTATGTAATATGCAATTATATTTTACTCCTTTCTACTGTTAATGGATATTTGTTGTGTTTTTCAGTTTCTGATTACTATGACTAGCTCTGTGACCATCCTGAGATGAATATATGTAAGCAGTTTGGTTCAATATATACTTAGGAAGGTTATATGTAGGGTATTCATATGCTCAATTTTTTTTAATTAATTTATTTTTTATTGAAGTATAATTACTTTACAGAATTTTGCTCTTTTCTGTCAAACCTCAACATGAATCAGCCATAGGTATACATATATCCCCTCCCTTTTGAACTTCCCTCCCATCTCCCTCCCCATATGCTCAGTTTCATTAAATACTGCCACATAGTTTTTCAAAATGTTGGTACAAACTTTTGTTTCTCCTAGCAGATTTTAAAAGTTCCAAATGTTCTGCATCCTCACCGACATTTGGATTCATCCGTTTTTCTATTTTAGCTCCTCTGATGGATTTATATTTGTAACTCATTAATTTAATTCACATTTCTAATGGCTACTGAAGGAGAATACATTTCATATGTTCACACAAACCCCCTTTTATAATGTTCAAATCATCTATTTTCCTAATTATCTCATTTTCTATTTTTCCCTATTTATTTGTAGGGATTTTTAAATTTGTTTATTTTTTATTGAAGAATAATTGCTTTATAGAATTTTGGTTTTCTGTCAAACCTCAACATGGATCAACCATAGGTATACTTATACAAATTCCCATTGGCTATCTATTTTACATATGGTAATTAAGTTTTCATGTTACTCTTTCCATACATTCCACCCTCTCCTCCCCTCTCCCATGTCCACAAGTCTATTCTCTATGCCTGTTTCTCCACTGCTGCCCTGTAAGTAAACTATTCAGTAACATTTTTCTAGATTCTGTATATATGTGTTAGAATACAGTATTTATCTTTCTCTTTCTGACTTACTCCACTCTGTATAATAAATTCTAGGTTCATCCATCTCATCAGAACTGACTCAAAGGTGTTCCTTTTTATGGATGAGTAATATTCCATTGTGTATATGTACCACAACTTCTATATCCATTCATCTGTTGATGGACATCTAGGTTGCTTCCATGTTCTAGCTATTGTAAATAGTGTTGCAATGAAAAATGGGATATGTGTATTTTTTCACTTTTGGTTTCATCAGGGAATATGCCTAGGAGTGGGATTGCTGGGTCATATGGTAGCTTTATTCCTAGTTTTTTAGGGAATCTCCATATCGTCTTCCATAGTGGCTATATCAATTTACATTCCCACCAATAGTGCAAGAGTGTTCCCTTATGTCCACACCCTCTCCAGCATTTATTGTTTGTAGAATTTTGACGATACCATTCTGACTAGTGTGAGGTGATATCTCATTGTAGTTTTGATTTGCATTTCTCAAGGTTGTATATTGTCATCCTGCTTATTTAACTTATATGCAGAGTACATCATGAGAAATGCTGGGCTGTAAGAAGCACAAGCTGGAATCAAGATTGCCGGGAGAAATATTAATAACCTCAGATATGCAGATAACACCACCCTTATGGCAGAAAGTGAAGAAGAACTAAAAAGCCTCTTGAATAAAGTGAAAGAAGAGAGTGAAAAGTTAGCTTAAAGCTCAACATTCAGAAACTAAGATCATGGCATCTGTTCCCATCACTTCATGGCAAATAGATGGGGAAACAGTGGCAGACTTTATATTGGGGGGCTCCAAAATCACTGCAGATGGTGACTGCAGTCATGAAATTAAAAGGCACTTGCTCCTTGGAAGAAAAGCTATGACCAACCTAGACTGCATAGTAAAAAGCAGAGACATTACTTTGCCAATAAAGGTCCATCTAGTCAAAGCTATGGCTTTTCCAGTAGTCTTGTATGGATGTGAGAGTTGGATTATAAAGAAAGCTGAGCACTGAAGAACTGATGGTTTTGAACTGTGGTATGGGAGAAGACTCTTGAGAGTCCGTTGGACTGCAAGGAAATCAAACCAGTCCATCCTAAAGGAAATCAGTCCTGAATATTCATTGGAAGGACTGATATTGAAGATGAAATTCCAATACTTTCACCACCTGATGCAAAGAACTGACTCATTTGAAAAGACCCTGATGCTAGGAAAGATTGAAGGTGGGAGGAGAAGGGGACAACAGAAGATGAGTTGGTTGGATGGCATCACCAACTCAATGCACATGAGTTTGAGTAAACTCCAGGAGTTGGTGATGGACAGGGAGGCCTAGTGTGCTGCAGTCTATAGGGTTGCTAAGAGTCGGACATGACTGAGTGACTGAACTGAATAATAAGCAATGTTGAGCATCTTTTCATGTGTTTGTTGGCCATCTGTATGTCTTCTTTGGAGAAATGTCTGTTTAGGTCTTTTTTCCACTTTTTAATTTGTGTTGTTTGTTTCTGGTATTGAGTTGTATTAGCTGCTCGTATATTTTGGAAATTAACCCTTTGTCAGTTGTTTCATTGGCTATTATTTTCTCCCATTCTGAGGGCTGTCTTTTCACCTTGCTTAGTGTTTCCTTTGCTGTGCAAAAGCTTTTAAGTTTAATCAGGTCCCAATTGCTTACTTTTGTTTTTATTTCCATTACTCTAGGAGGTGGGTCACAGAGGATCTTGCTTTGATTTATGTCATCAAGTGTTCTGCCTATGCTTTCCTCTAAGAGTTTTATAGTTTCTGGTCTTACATGTAGGTCTTTAAACCACTTTGAATTTATCTTTGTGTCTGATGTTAGGAAGTGTTCTAATTTCATTCTTTTTTTTTTTTTTAAAAACTTTACAAAATTGTATTAGTTTTGCCAAATTTACATGTAGCTGTCCAGTTTTCCAAGCATCATTTATTAAAGAGGCTGTCTTTGCCCCATTGTATAGTCTCGCCTCCTTTGTCAGAAGTAAAGTACCCATAGGTACATGGGTTTATTTCTGGGCTTTCTATCTTGTTCCATTGGTTTATATTTCTGTTTTTGTGCCAGCGCCATACTGTCTTGATAACTGTAGCTCTGTAGTATAATCTGAAGTTAGAAATGTTGATTCCTCCAGCTCCATTCTTTCTCAGACTGCTTTGGCTATTCGGGGTCTTTTGTGTTCCATGTGAATTGTGAAGTTGTTTGTTCTAGTTCTGTGAAAAATGTCATTAGTAATTTAATAGGGGTTGCATTGAATCTGTAGATTGTGTTTGGTGTAGTCATTTTCACAATATTGATTCTTCCTACCCAAGAACATGAAATATCTCTCCATCTGTTTATGTCATATTTCATTTCTTTTATTAGTGTCTTAGAATTTTTTGTGTACAATTCTTTTGTCTCCTTAGGCAAGTGTATTCCTAGATATTTAATCCTTTTGTTGCAATGGTGAATGGGATTGATTCCTTAATTTCTCTTTCTGAATTTTCATTGTTAGTATATAGAAATGCGAGTGATTTCTGTGTATTGATTTTGTATCCTGCAACTTTTCTAAATTCACTGATTAGCTCTGGTATTTTTCTGATACTATCTTTAGGGTACTCTATGTGCAGTATCATCTCATCTGCAAACAATGAGAGCTTTATTTCTTCTTTTCCAATCTGGATTCCTTTTATTTCTTTTTCTTCTCTGATTGCTGAAGCTAGGACTTCCAGAACTATGTTGAATAGTAGTGGTAAAAGTGGACACCCTTGTCTTGTTCCTGATCTTAGTGGGAATGCTTTCAGTTTTTCACCAATGAGAATGATATGTACTGTAGGTTTATCTTATCTGCCCTTTGCTATGTTGAGGTAGGTTACTTCCATGTCCATTTTTTGAAGAGTTTTAATAATAAATGGATGCTGAATTTTTTCAAAGGCTTTTTCTGCATCTATTGCAATTATCATATGGTTTTTATCTTTCAATTTGTTAATATGGTGTTTCACATCGACTGATTTTCATATATTGAAGAATCCTTGTACCTGTGGAATAAACCCAACTTGATCATGGTGTATGAGCTTTGTGATCTGTTGCTGAATTATGTTTACTAAAATTTTGTTGACGATTTTTGTGTCTATTAGTGATATTGGCCTGTAGTTTTCTTTTTTTGTGTTGTCTTTGTCTGGTTTTGGTATCAGGGTGATGGTGGCCTTGTAGAATGAATTTGGAAGTGTTCCTTCCTCTGCAATTTTTTGAAAGAGTTTTAGATGGATAGGCATTAGCTCTTCTCTAAATGTTTGATAGATTTCTCCTGTTAAGCCATCTGGTCCTGGGCTTCTGTTTTTTGGGAAATTTTTGATCACAGCTTCAATTTCAGGGCTTGTAATTGAGTTGTTCGTAATTTCTATTTCTTCCTGGTTCCATCTTTGAAGATTAATTTTTCTAAGAATCTGTCCATTTCTTCCAGGTTATCCATTTTATTGCCATATAGTTGTTCATAATAGTCTCTTATAATCCTTTGTATTTCTCCATTGTCTGTTGTAACCTCTCCTTTTTCATTTCTAATTTTGTTGATTTGATTCTTCTCTCTTTTTCTCTTGAAGAGTCTGGACAAAGGTTTGCCAATTTTGTTTATCTTTCTGAGGACCAGCTTTTAGTTGTATTAATTTTTACTATTGTTGCTTTCATTTCTTTTTCATTTATTTCTGCTTGGATCTTTATGATTTTTTTCCTTCTACGAATTCTGGGGTTTTGGGTTTTTGTTGTTGTTCTTCTTCTTTTTCCAGTTATTTTAGGTGTAAAGTTAGGTTGTCTATTTGATGTTTTTCTTGTTTCTTGAGATAGGATTGTATTGCTATAAACTTCCCTTTTAGAACTGCTTTTGCCACATCCCATAGGTTCCGAGTTATCATGTTTTCATTGTCATTTGTTTCTAGAAATTTTTTTATTTTCCTTTGGATTTTTTCAGTAACGTTGATTATTTAGAAACATATTGTTTAATCTCCATGTGTCTATATTTCTTATAGTTTTTTTTTTTCCTTGAAATTGATATCTAGTCTCATGGTGTTGTGGTCAGAGAAGATGCTGGATACAATTTCAATTTTCTTAAATTTACTGAGGTTTGATTCATGACCCAAGATGTGGTCTATCCTGGAGAATGTTCCACGTGCACTTGAGAAGAAGGTGTATTCTTCCGCATTTGGATGGAATGTCCTGATGATATCAATGAGATCACCTCATCTAATATATTGTTTAAGACTTGTGGTTCCTTATTAATTTTTTGTTTTGATGATCTGTCCATTGGTATGAGTGGGATGTTAACATCTCCTATTATTATGGTGTTACTGTCAATTTCTCCTTTTATGTCTGTTAGTGTTTGTCTTATGTATTGAGGTGCTCCTATGTTGGGTGCATAGATATTTACATTTGTTACGTCTTCCTCTAGGACTGATCTCCTGGTCATTCTGTAGTGTCCTTCCTTATCCCTTGTAATCTTCTTTATTTTAAGGTCTGTTTTGTCTGATATGAGGATTGCTACTCCAGCTTTCTTTTGCTTCCCATTTGCATGGGATATATTTTTCATCCTCTCACTTTCAGTCTATATGTGTCTTTAGGTCTGAAGTGGATTTTTTGTAGACAGCATATATGGGTCTTGCTTTTATATACATTCAGCCAGTCTGTGTCTTTTGGCTGGAGCATTTAATACATTTACAATAATTATTGATATATGTATGTCCTTATTGCCATTGTCTTAATTGTTTGGAGTTGATTTTGTAGATCTTTTTCCTTCTCTTGTGTTTCTTGACTATATAAGCCCCTTTAACATTTGTTATAAAGCTGGTTTGGTGCTACTGAATTCTCTTAATTTTTGCTTATCTAAAAAGCGTTTTATTTCTCCATCAATTTTGAATGAGATCCTTGCTGGGTATAATAGTTTTGGTTGTAGATTTTTCCCTTTAATTACTTTAAATATATCCTGCCATTCCCTTTTGGCCTTCAGAGTTTCTGCTGAAAGGCCAGCTGTTAAATGTATGGGTTTTCTTTGTATGTTACTTGTTTCTTCTCCCTTGCTGCTTTTAATATTCTTTGTGATTACTATTTGTTAATTTAATTAGTGTGTGTTTTGGCATGTTTCTCATTGGGTTTACCCTGTATGGGGCTCTTTGTGCCACATGACTATTTCCTTTTCCATGTTGGGGAAATTTTCAACTATAATCTCTTTAAAATTTTTCTCATACATTTTCTTTTTCTCTTCTTCTTCTGGGACCCCTGTAATTCGAATGTTGGTGCTTTTGATATTGTCCCAGAGGTCTCTGAGACAATCCTCAGTTCTTTTCATTTTTTCTACTTTATTCTGCTCTTCAGCAGTTATTTCCACCATTTATCTTCCAGCTCACTTATTGGTTCTTCTGCTTCAGATATTCTGTTATTGATTCCTTCCAGAGTATTTTTAATTGCAGTAATTGTGTTGTTTCTCTCTGTATGTTTATTCTTTAATTCTTCTAAGTCTTTGTTAATTGATTCTTGCATTTTCTCATCAAGGTTTTGATCACCTTTGGTATATTATTCTGAATTCTTTTTTAGGTAGTTTGCCTATTTCCTCTTCATTTGTTTCAACTTGTGTGTTTCTAATTTGTTCCTTTATTTGTGTAGTATTTCTCTACTTTTTCATTATTTTTTTTAACTTGTGTTTGAGGTCTCCTTTTCCCAGTCTTCAAGGTGGAATTCTTTCTTCCTCTCGATTTCTGCCCTCCTAAAGTCAGTTCAGTGGTTTTTGTAAGCTTCATATCTGGTTAGATTTGTGCTGAGTTTTTGTTTGCTTGTCCTCTGATGGGCAAGGCTGAGTGAGTAGGTAATCCTGTCTCCTGATAACTGGGTTTGTATGTTTGCTTTGTTTGTTGTTTAGATGAGGGGTCCTGCACAGGTTGCTACTGGTCATTGGGTAAGCCAGGTTTTATATTCAAGTGGTTTCTTTTGATTGAGTTCTCACTTTTTGATACTCCCTCTGGTTAGATCTCTGGTAGTCTAGGGTCTTGGAGGCGGTGCTCCCACTCCAAAAGTTCAGGGCTTGAATTCATTTTGAAAGTCAGAAGAACAAAATGGTTATCACTGGGCTATAATCAACGTGTTGTCAGGGCCGTGAACCTTCTGGAGGCTTCAGGAAGAAATGTTTCTTTGCCTTTTCCAACTTCTAGAGAGAGGTACCTATACTCTGTGAGGCCCCTTCCACCATCTTCAAACCTCTCTTTAACTCTCACACTCCTGTAGGGTTTTTTTATATTCTGATATTAGTTAGTCCTTTGTAAACCACATGTATTATGAATATCTAACCCTTAATATCATTGTTGAAACTGGATTTAGGAGTTCTGTGCTATAAATGTATAAAGATTGGCCCTTCAGGGTAAAGAAAGTCTTGATTTACAGTGTTTACTGACTTTGTGGTATAAATATTCGTACCATGGCCAGTTCAAGATAATAATCTGAGGTCACTGAACAAAAGTCTTAGGAACACAATATTATATAATATTTTCACTGCAGAATTACAAAAGATGGAAATGAGCTTGAGAACAGATAATAGTAAAATAATTACCAAGCTATATATTTTGAGTAATTATCATGTTTATTTTAATATACTTTATTTAGGTTTTAGTTTTTACAGTGACCCAGGATCAATCCCTAGTTGGGGAACAAAGGTCTCACAAGCCACATAGCGTGGCTAAACAAACAAACAAACAAAAAACAATAGCTGAGTTTGAAAGCCAGCTCACAAAATTCCTGAAAATTAGCTGCTTGTTCTCACAAGTTAGTTCAAGCCAGATACAATACAACACAGGAATCCAGTTACCCTGATGCACCCTTCCTATGAACTCTCTTAAACAATCACACAATTATTATTGTATTAAATAATGTGTTATTGAAGCATGCCACACAACAGGGAAATGCACATATATTACGTGTACAGCTGAATGTACTGTCACAAAGTAAGCGCGTTCATGTAACTACCTACCACCTAGATTGCAATAAAGATGATTACCAGCCCCAGAGGTCTCTCTTGTAGCCCTTCTCATGCATTAACCCACAAAAGTAACCATGACTGTGATTCAGCATCATTGATTGCAGGGGTCTTGAACTTTACATATGGAGCTATACATTTTTTTTTTAATGTATAAAAAAGTTACTGTCAAAATTACATATCACTCCTTAATTAGTTGAGGGAAGTTTCCTTGAGGAAGTAGGTTTCAAAAGCATTCTGACTTTTGTTCATCAGGTTTGGTGACCCTGATATGTTCTAGAAAGATTTGCAAATGGAATGCTACCTGCCCACTGTTGTCATTTGAAATATTTGACTAGGTTATATTTCCAATAAAATGTATAAAACTGTCTCATATTTTAAATGCATGTGCAGTATGCTTTACTGAGCATATCTAACAAGTATGTGGAAAATCTATTGTATTCATTTCCACAAGGAACACACATGCCAGCTTTCCCAATCTACACCATAATGACTGTCAGGATAGGATTGTGACTGTGGAGGAACGTGTGAATTGTCTGAATGTATAAGTGAATTCCTCCCAGAATGTAATCCTCTGGTGCATCTGTTACATATTTAGACTTTTTTTTACATAGTTTATTGTGAGCCAAGCAGATGTGCAGTTCTCTCACCCATGATATCACATAAAATGAAAAGTTCATGACTGTCCATAAGCTCAGAACAGTGAGGATCAAGAAAGGTAGACTTCTTTGCTCCCACAAACTGAGTTTCAAATCCATGGCTCTCATGGCGAATTTCTAAGTGGACTAGTGACCCTGGAACAAGAATGCACAATTTGGCAAAAGAATCATTTCTGCATTTTTTTCTAGTATCTTGACATCGAGGTCTCTTTCAGAGCCATGGTTTTGATTCTTGACAGGGAGAGAAAGTATAAAAATGTGACTAACACTCCCTTATTGGGCTTGAGAGTGAGATGGGGAGAGACAGAGAGAGCATGCATGAGCGATGTGGGCTCAACCCAGCTTTTTTTTAATGAAATGGTTTCATTTCCCCTCAAATATTTGCATTTCTCCTCAATTTTACATCTCACTCTCTGTTCTAAAAATCATGCAGTACATTATCACCAGAGCTAAGCTTTTGTCTCTCCTATTTGGGTCTGCTCTGATCTCCCACTCAACAGTTTGCTTATGAATTTAGTCAGTTCAATCAGCAGGAACACTCTCTCCCTAAGAGTATTGGAGTTTCAGGCCGTTGGCATATAGCAAGAAGAAATTCCCCCTAAATTTCACATTGCTTTTCCTATTTCAGTAGTTCCTCTTAGTATTCTCATACCAGAAGTGAAAACTTCCAGAACAACCATATAAGAGAGAAGGGTTATGTGTCTGTATTCCTAAGGGCATTTGTACGCAGAAGATGCACCTCAGAATACAAAATTAAACCACTAACCCTCACAGCACTCCCATCATTATAATGACCCACATAAGCAGCAGAAAGTAGCTACTAAGGGATTTAGGAGGTTTCTCTGAGAATATGGAGGAAATGAGAGGTTTCCTTCTTTGTGCCTTTGCTCTGTTCTCCTCTGTCTAGAGGCCTTTCCAGGTTGTTATCTGCTAGATACATCCTTTACCTGAAATGTCTTATTTCTGCTTATAAAATAAGAGCTGTCTAAATGCTTTGAATATGTGACAACAGTCAGATATAGAACTGCTTTGTGACCTCTTAAATGCCAAACTTGATTTTAGGGCAATGGAGGGAAATGGTAAGATAGACTGTTCTGTTGCCCTACTCAGCATAATCTACTGCTGGTGTGCCTTCTTCCTAATAGCTGTGTGTGGGATGATCAACACCCTGTTGGCTTTTTAGTTTGCAGTCGCCATTGGCTCATTAGGCTTCCTGTATGGGAAATAGCAGTCTCTGGTTTACGGAGGCCACATACAACTAAACACCTTCCATTACACCAGCTCCCAACACACTCTCCAAACATCTATAAAGGAATTCCTTAATCAGTGACTCATGCAGCCACATCTGGGGAAGACCTCAATCAGACATTCACAGCACATAATCATCACAGGGAAAAGTCATTAGGAAATTGGGATGGGAACTAGAGACATGGATCAGATTTCATATTTTCATAGAAATTTTTAAAAGGATACACCGCTGTTTAAAAACCAGGGTTAGTCTCCATCCTATTTCCCAGGCAATCAAGAATCAATCATCGATTTCTGGTATCTCAAAAAAAAGAAAAATCTGATGAAAAGAGAGCCATGATCACTAGTGATTCCAGGTTATCAGAGGTAATTTGTCTAGAAATATGTTCAAGAGGCACTCCTGTTGCCTTCATAGTTGTAATTCTACCTTCAGAATCAGTATTTCAGAGTTACAGACATATTAATGTCCCACTGTTAGAGATATGTCATAAGGAAACAAAACTTCAGAGTATTCTTTCCTCCTGCCTCTCAGTGTGCTAAGCATTCATTACCATAAGCCAAGGAAAAAGACAGTAAAGTTACTTAGCATTTGATTATTTTCATTACACATCATCAAGTCTATTTGGTATAATGTTCTTTAAACATTGATTGAAACATAGTCCCTACTTTTAGAGGATTAATGACTAAGGAACAGAGGGACATCCCCAAAAGCATAAGAGCAGTAGGAATCAAGAGTAGAAGGGTTATTCTTGCATTGCTGGTGGGAATGTAAATTGATACAGCCACTATGGAAGATGGTATGGAAATTCTTTAAAAAGCTAGGAATAAAACCACCATATGACCCAGCAATCCCACTCCTAGGCCAATACCCTGAGGGAACCAAAACTGAAAAAAGACACATGTACCACAATGTTCATTGCAACACTATTTACAATAGCTAGAACAGGGAAGCAACCTACATGTTCATTAACAGATGAATGGATAAGCTGTGGTATATATATACAATGGAATATTACTCAGCCATAAAAACACATTAATTTGAGTTAGTTCTAGTGAGATGGATGAACCTAGAGCCTATTATACAGAGTGAAGTAAGTCAGAAAGAGAAATATAAATATCATATACTGACGCATATATATGGAATCTAGAAAAATGGTACTGATGAATTTATTTGCAGAGCAATGCAAATGGATAAACAGACATAGAGAGCAGACCTATGGACATGGGGAAGGGGAGGAGGGAGAGGATGAGATGTATGGCAAGAGTAATATGGAAATTTACAATACCGTATGTAAAATAGATAGCCAATGGGAATTTGCTATATGACTCAGGGAACTCAAACAAAGCTCTGTGACAATCTAGAATCTAGGGTGGGATGGAGAGGGAGATGGGAGGGAGGTTCAGGAGGGAGGGGACACGGGTGTACCTATGGCTGATTCTTGTTGATGTATGACAGAAAACCACAAAATTCTGTAAAGCAATTATCCTTCAATTAAAAAATAAAGAGGCAAAAAAAAAAAACAAACAAAACAAAAACAAAGAAAAGAAAAAGAAAAAAAGGTGAAAGGGTTGAATATGGAACTCACTTTTAAAATTGGGAGTTTGGGTTTAAAGGAAACTTTAGAAACAATCTAAACACCAAAAGCTATTAGCGCTGTGTTAATTTTGATTCACATTTTACATATATTTCTTTTATCTCCTTTCGTTCTTCCTTCTTCCTTCTTAAATTGAGGTAGTAAGCTTGACAGTGTGTGTGCTCAATCGTGTCTGACTCTTTGCAACCCCATGGACTATAGCCCGCCATGCTCTTCTGTCCATGAAATTCTCCAGGCAAGAATACTGGAGTGGGTTGCCATTTTCCTGTCCCTGAATTTAAAGTCTGTATTCAATTCAGTTCAGTCGCTCAGTCATGTCTGACTCTTTGTGACCCCATGAACTGCAGCATGCCAGGCCTCCCTGTCCATCACCAACTCCCAGTGTCCACCCAAACCCATGTCCATTGAGTTGGTGATGCCATCCAACCCTCTCATCCTCTGTCATCCCCTTCTCCTCCTGCTCTCAATCTTTTCCAGCATCAGGGTATTTTCAAATGAGTCAGCTCTCTGCATCAGGTGGCCAAAGTATTGGAGTTTCAGCTTCAACATCAGTCCATCCATTAGCCTGGGCTATTTATTTTTGTTTATAGCCCAGAATAATACAGGCTTTAAACTCAGATAAGAGTAGGAGAAACTTCTAGAAGAACAACAAAAAAGCAAATATTTCACATAAGCGAGAAAGCAAAGCTGCATTACAGGATGAGGAACACATGTACACACATGGCTGATTCATGTAAATGTATTTCAAAAACCACAATATTGTACAGTAATTAGCCTCCAATTAAAATTTTTTCAAAAATGCATTTAAAAAAAAGGAGGAATAAGGGTAACAGTTACAGATTAAAAGAGGCTTAAGAGATTTAGCAGCTAAATTCCTTGTGTAGACCTTGTTTGGATCCTGATCTAAATAAACCAGTGGGAAAAGTAATTTTTGAGACAATTAGGGAAAATTGGACCTGGACTATCTCATAGGATAGTAAGGAGTTACTGTTAATTTCCTTCAGTGCGATCATGAATTATGGTTATTTTAAGTCCTTACAGTTAGAGCTACTTACTAAGATATTTACAAAAGCAATGATATAAAATGATATGTCTAGGATTTGCTAAACTGCGAGGGATAGTAGAATAGTAAAATAAAGCTGAGTGATGAGTTCAATAGAGAAAAAAAAATGAAAAGATATATCAATACATTAAAAAGTGATTTAATGCTTATGTTTTTACTTTTCATCATTAGAGACTGGAGTTCCTAATGATAGGAGACACAGACAGATACAGGAAGGAAGAGGGTGGGGTGAAAAGACTGTTGGCAAAACACATGAGTTAAAATGTCAAAATTTGGACAGGAGAGTTTGGAAGGGGAAAAAAAGAAGAGTGCATTGCTCTTAAACCAGTCTGCTGCTGGATACTTAGGTTAGCTCTTAGAAAAGTGCTCAGTGAAAATAACAGAAGAAGGAAGACAAAGTGCCTTTTGGATCTTGCCTAGCTGATACCACCCTTATGGCAGAAAGTGAAGAGGAACTAAAAAACCCCTTGATGAAAGTGAAAGTGGAGAGTGAAAAAGTTGGCTTAAAGCTCAACATTCAGAAAACGAAGATCATGGCATCCGGTCCCATCACTTCATGGGAAATAGATGGGGAAACAGTGGAAACAGTGTCAGACTTTATTTTTCTGGGCTCCAAAATCACTGCAGATGGTGACTGCAGCCATGAAATTAAAAGACACTTACTCCTTGGAAGGAAAGTTATGACCAACCTAGAGAGCTATTC
>NW_011494810.1:5124055-5124471 GCF_000754665.1 Bison bison bison | reverse complement strand
GTACCTATGGCTGATTCTTGTTGATGTATGACAGAAAACCACAAAATTCTGTAAAGCAATTATCCTTCAATTAAAAAATAAAGAGGCAAAAAACAAACAAACAAAACAAAAACAAAGAAAAGAAAAAGAAAAAAAGGTGAAAGGGTTGAATATGGAACTCACTTTTAAAATTGGGAGTTTGGGTTTAAAGGAAACTTTAGAAACAATCTAAACACCAAAAGCTATTAGCGCTGTGTTAATTTTGATTCACATTTTACATATATTTCTTTTATCTCCTTTCGTTCTTCCTTCTTCCTTCTTAAATTGAGGTAGTAAGCTTGACAGTGTGTGTGCTCAATCGTGTCTGACTCTTTGCAACCCCATGGACTATAGCCCGCCATGCTCTTCTGTCCATGAAATTCTCCAGGCAAGAATAC
>NW_011494810.1:5116313-5123955 GCF_000754665.1 Bison bison bison | reverse complement strand
CTTGATGAAAGTGAAAGTGGAGAGTGAAAAAGTTGGCTTAAAGCTCAACATTCAGAAAACGAAGATCATGGCATCCGGTCCCATCACTTCATGGGAAATAGATGGGGAAACAGTGGAAACAGTGTCAGACTTTATTTTTCTGGGCTCCAAAATCACTGCAGATGGTGACTGCAGCCATGAAATTAAAAGACACTTACTCCTTGGAAGGAAAGTTATGACCAACCTAGATAGCATATTCAAAAGCAGAGACATTCCTTTGCCAACAAAGGTTTGTCTAGTCAAGGCTATGGTTTTTCCTGTGGTCATGTATGGATATGAGAGTTGGACTGTGAAGAAGGCTGAGCGCCGAACAATTGATGCTTTTGAACTGTGGTGTTGGAGAAGACTCTTGAGAGTCCCTTGGACTGCAAGGAGATCCAACCAGTCCATTCTGAAGGAGATCAGCCCTGGGATTTCTTTGGAAGGAATGATGCTAAAGTTGAAAGTCCAGTACTTTGACTGATCTGATCTGATAGCTGCTGTTACTATGTAGCACTTTGGATGGAAAGCTGAGCAAATTTACTAAATAAATAAACCTTTGGCAATGTATTTAAATTGTGTTGAAAACCAAAGCATTTCAGGATGCCGAGTAGTAGTGAATCAATAAAGTGAACTTTACCACATATAAATATATTCTACTCACATAGATCATTACCCAAAATTCACAATGATAGTCTGATTAATAGTGCATGGAGTAGATCTCCCAGATGCCAGCCAGATGTTCAAAGAAAACTAATGCTGTCTGACTTAAGGAGAAAAGTATAAATTATATGTTCTGTGACATATGTAATGGAACAAATGGAAAGCGTCCCGTGTGAATTCCAGACTTATTTCATCGTTCTATTTATATTAAAGATGAGACAGAAAATGCTATATAATTTTTAGGCCTACAAGAAAAAAGTAGAGGAGAAAAATACCATTTAAATATAGTCAGAGAGCATAAACGGTTAATTATACCTGTTATAACTTAACAATAATATTTTTGTTTTTTGTTAATACTTTCATTCTAGAAGATGATCAATGATATTTTGCAACCCGCCACTGTTTGCTGAAAACTTCAAAAGTATAAAGTAGCAAATTGGCAATAATGAAAAATTCAGTCCCCAACAGATCCAGATATGAAAGGATGTCTTTTAAATTTTCAATTATCAGAGGTTTTAAGGTTCATCAGACATTGGGTACAGGAACAATGATCAAAAGATATACTTCTAATATTAAAAAGCAGTTTTTCCTTTTGCTTATAGTTACTACAAATGACTAGAAACTAAGACTTTTTTTTTCAAAATAAATATATCAATTTCTACTTTGATAGACTTGTCTGATATTATGTTCAATTACAGTTCTTAGATTATAAACAACTTGGGGAACAGCAGCACTGGCCATCTGCACTGTTTAAAATCCACAGATAACATGCAGTCAGCCCTCTGTATTTCAGATTTGTCCTTATGTGTGGCTGTTTATCCGTGATGTCAATCAACATGGATCATATATTAGTATAGTATTTATTACTGAAAAAAAAAGTCTAAGTGTAAGTGAACCCATACAGTTCAAATCTGTGTTGTTCAAGGATCAGCTGTAGTTAAAAAGCCAATAGTTAAAAAAAAAAAGAAATGAGAAAGCTAGGTTAAAACAGATACTCTTTAAGAAAAGAGAGAAAAAAACAAAACAAAACAAAAAAAAAACCAGTGGCACTCTAGGAAATTTTTAACAAATGCCATCAGAAAAAAAGGGGCTGGATTCATAGTATGTGCCAATTCCCATGGTGTAAGTATGTAGTCTATTTTTGTGATCATGTTGCTATCATGATGTCAATGAACACAAGTGAGTGAAAGAAAACATGCTCCCATGAGCTCTGGCTCTAACACAAAAGAACCATACTATTTGCTCATTGAATAGAGCTAACAATCTATTGTTAATGGCCAGGATTTCTTCTAAGCCAGGGTGGCAGACAGCAGGGTGGGTAGATGGCTGGAACATACTTATGTAATATACTGCGGCTTGGTTGATTCTATAACAGAAAATGTTGTGGAGTGTAGTATTTCTCCTATTGGATGAGGAGATCTGTTATGGTATGCTAACGAAACATGAAAGGGTGAATAAAGACAGGCCTCGATAATGGAAAGTATCTATCATCTTCCCAAGAGAGTCAAATTTAGTCGCCAATGTAAGGTTTGTGCTAAACTGATCAGGACCTGTCATCCATATTTTAACCTGTATTTACATTGTTTCTCTTCCTTTTATTTCTTTTTGTTACAAAAATAATGCAAGGTCGTCTATTTTTCTATTTTATACACACAGATTTCACTGAGCAATACATAAAACATTCTCTTCTACTCTATTTCATACTATGCTGTGCTATACTATTTTATATGTATTTATCATGACCCCTAACATGTGCCTAAATTCTTCTAAACAGTATGAAAGATAAAAATATAGGATACTATCCTATTCTTCTGAAGAAGACTCTTGAGAGTCCCTTGGATTGCAAGGAGATCAAACCAGTCAATCCTAAAAGAAACCAAGCCTGAATACTCATCAGAAAGACTGATGCTGAAGCTGAAGCTCCAATACTTTGGCTACCTGATGTGAACAGCTTACTCATTGGAAAAGCCCCCGATACTGGGAAAGACTGAGGCAGGAAGAGAAGAGGGCAATAGAGGATGAGATGGTTGGATGGCATAACTGATTTAATGGACATGAACTTGGGAAAACTCTGGGAGATAGTCAGGGACAGGGAGGCCTGGCATGCAGTAGTCCATGGGGTTGTAAAGAGTTGGGCACAATTTAGTGACTGAACAACAACAAATCCTGTTCTTCTAAAAACTAAGGATCCTAATTATTATATAGCAACAATAAACAGATCAAGTATAGACCAAGAATTTGGAATGAGGCACCAAGAAAAGAATAAATGACCTTTTTGTATCCTAAAGAATAACTATATGATACTTTTATATACTAGAGCACAGAGATTAACATCATTTCTAGGAGTTTTGTCAAGCAGTTTTTATTTAAGATTAAAATATCATATAATATTTGATCTATTAAATGAAACTATTATATCTCATTCCTGTCTTCTTCATGATACCTCTATGCTCAACATGTAGGCCATAAACTGAAATACAATGTTCAAAACAGAAAATTCCAACAAGTTTTAAAATGATATATCTATTTATATTATTAAACTAAGTCTTCAAAAATATAAACTTTTCTCAGTTTCATATATTGACAATCTTGGATGCTAGACCTTTAATGACTGAGAAAAAAAATCTGCCTTGACCTCCCTCCAGTGATATCTTTTGACAGATATCAAGGCTTTTTAGGTTAAAGTTAGACTCAATAGGCAAAAGAGAGGAAACAAGTGTTATATCTGGGATAGTCATCAATTTCTCTAACTTCAGTTTCTCTTGCATGAACTCCTTAAGCTTTGAGCCCTTTTTCTTCCTTGAGATTTATAACATTTCATAACATTGTATGAATTACAAATCAAGATGTACTACAGAAATGACAAAGTACTGATTTCATAAAACGAGAAGCCTCGTTCTCGCAACAACTTTCAGAAATAACCTGATTCTTTTATTTCTGGCCTGTTTAAATGTGAATGAGCCTGTGTCATGACCTGTCTTTATAACTGTTTGCATACTTTCCTTCACAATATAAAACTGTCCCTTGCTTTAACACACCTCACCACAAGACAGTGCATAATTATGATGTTTCTTTTAGCTGCCTTTAACATTCTTGTTGGCTTGTGATCCAATATCCTTTGCCAAAGAGTACAATAAATCTTACAATAAGGGTATCTAGCTATGATATACATAATTGACATAATACTACTTGTGAATCTTATCTCCATAATAATAAATTAACCTGCAGTATTAAATGATGAAGATACAGATCAGTAGTAAAAGAGGGTACTGTGTAGAACACCACAAGGCTATGGTTCTTCTGACTATAATGCTTTGCACTGGAAAGTCCCATTGAGAAAGTCGTGAAGGGCATAATGTGCATACATCTTTTGAAAGATTTGGGGAAAACCCTAGATAGCAACTGTTTAAAACATTCATTTTTAAGTGATAGATTGACGATTTTGTCCCTTGCTCATGTAGCCAAGGCAAAGGTCTCCAGACTTGCTGTTCCCTGAATTACAGTGACTCCTTAATATTCTCTTGGCATCATGTGAGGAGTTACGTGGGATTCAGTCTTTCCCCGTGTTCTCTGAGGGGACGGAGGACCTCTTTACTCACTGCTTCCAGCAACCTTATGACTACAGAGTTCAGCTGTGCAAACCCAGTACTTCTTAGAATGGAAAACAGAAACACCACTGGGACTTTTCACTATCCTGGGGTCACTCTGCTGTTCCTTTCTGACTTGATAAGGATTCCGTATGTTAACTTTGGAACTGCAGTGTACACATTTTCAGAAATGACACTGCTGACACCTTGAGCTTCTGGTATTCTTCTGTGATTTTAAAAAGGAAGGACAACTTGCCACTTTCCTCTTGACAAGGAAAAATAACCATAGTGCACATCCTGCCAAATGAATTTAATGGACTTTCTAATAAAAAGCAATTGTAAAGAATAAATGTTTGATATTTTTAGAGAATATGTCTAAGTTGACCACCAAATTAGTTTCTTGCTCAAACCAATGAATAGAGACTATCAAGGGACAAAGGAGGCATTCATAAAGGAAAGCCAAACTTTCCTACTTTACCTTTGGCTTTGAATCTGTCTATTGGCTATTTAATGGATACCAAAAATTATCTTGCAAACACCTTGGGAATTTTTGGAAGTTTGGCTTGTTACTGAAACTATTTAAGCCTTTGTGTTTCTCATCCATAAAAGATGTCCATAAAATGATCACATCCTAACATTACTATGAATAGCAAATGAGATAACACACATAAAGCACTTAGAATAGTTCATAGAATACATATACTCTCATATGAATCTCAATGATAATGATGATAGTGATGATGATGATTTATACACCAATATCTGAAGTAAAGTGTGTAGGCTGAAACTGTCTCAGTTCCCACAGGTAATGTATGATCCTATTTGCCAATGAATTTCCATAATTGGATTTCCTTTAGAGAATGATCAGAGTTGTACTAGCTAAGCTGCAAAGTTGCAGCTCAACTTGCAAAGTTGAGATTGAGAAACTAAATGTTTATGCCAACTAGCTCTTTACCCTAACGATTATAGTGGTATATAAAAATATAAATAAAAATTTCCCTGAATTTATACATGAATTATTTTATGTTTTTGATGGTAGAAGTGTCCTGTTGCAGGTACTGCAACTCTTTTTTCAAAACCCTAAAATGCATTAAACTCCAAATGTAGAGAGGAAAACATGCCTTAAAAGTAGCCTACACCCTTTCAGTTCTCTGTCATTTCCTCCTCTGTAACTTGGCCCTCACCCAGTGAAAAAATTAATGAAGCAACTCAAAATTGATAGTCAAATGAGGCAAAAGACCAAATTCCTGCTCCCAGTAGGAAACTAACATTTTGAAAAGATGACAGGTGAATTATTTCATTCTCCATTGCTCTAACTTTCTGAAAATATATTTACTGTTTTCAATAGCAGTGGCCTTGGCAAGAAACTTAAAAGTTTCTTCAGGGATTTGGACAACCACACACAACCATTTCAAACCAGACCAGCAGCCTTACATTCCTTCTCAAAGGCCCAAATTATATCCCGTGAGACAGAGCAGCCTGCTTCACTAAAAGGACAGTTCTTATTTCTAGAGAAAAGTTACAGTATGAAGCTATTTCTTCCCACTGTAATACTTCCTGCTCAAAGGGACACCTTCAAGTTTGTTAGGCTAAGAAATGGTGCGCATATGTGCTCAGTCATGTCCAACTCTGTGACCCCATGGACTTGCCTTAAATAATGGTCCCTGTGGTTTTCAGTGTACTGATTTTAGGCTATGTGTTTTATTGTAAAACTATTCTTGTCATAAAAGAGAGAAGGCAACATATGCCAGTAACATTCTCAGATCAAATAAACAGGTACTTCTAAGCAGTTATTAATTGCACAGTGTTCTACTAAGAGTTATGATCTCAAATGGAAAGAAACTGGACTCCTGTAGTGCTTTCAACCCACCTAGCTGCCCAATCTGGTGTAAATCCCAATGGACGTGATTTTGCTACACCTCTGATAAAAGGGAAACTGTGTTAAAGGAAACAGGTCATTTGATTGCTCAATTTTTAATCTGTTTTTCTTTAACATCATTTTCACTCTTCTTCTGTTCATTGACCAATTCTATGGTATATAATTTAAGTCTCATGTCTTTTCCTGACCAGTGTATTTAAACTTCAACTTCCTTTTAATCTTGTTGCTATCTAATTTAATTTTTTCTCAATGGAAGTTATAATTATATAAAATTCTCTTGTTCAATTATTGTATCTATTTTTATTTAATTTTCTACCATTACAATCCTTAAAACTTCATCAGCCCCACAAGAGCAGGGCATTATGTGGGTTTTTTATCTAGAAAAATGTCTAGGAGATGCTGAACAACTGTACAAAAAAGATCTTCATGACCAAGACAATTACGATGATGTGACCACTCACCTAGAGCCAGAATCCTAGAATGTGAAGTCAAGTGGGCCTTAGAAAGCATCACTACGAACAAAGCTAGTGGAGGTGATGGAATTCCAGTTGAGCTATTTCAAATCCTGAAAGATGATGCTGTGAAAGTGCTGCACTCAATATGCCAGCAAATTTGGAAAACTCAGCAGTGGCCACAGGACTGGAAAAGGTCAGTTTTCATTCCAATCCCAAAGAAAGACAATGCCAAAGAATGCTCAAACTACCGCAAAATTGCACTCATCTCACATCCTAGCAAAGTAATGCTCAAAATTCTCCAAGCCAGGCTTCAGCAATAGGTGAACTGTGAACTTCCAGATGTTCAAGCTGGTTTTAGAAAAGGCAGAAGAACCAGAGATCAAATTGCCAACATCTGCTGGATCATTAAAAAAGCAAGAGAGTTCCAGAAAAACATCTATTTCTGCTTTATTGACTATGCCAAAGCCTTTGACTGTGTGGATCACAATAAACTGTGGGAAATTCTGAAAGAGATGGGAATACCAGACCACCTGACCTGCCTCTTGAGAAATGTATATGCAGGTCAGGAAGCAACAGTTAGAACTGGACATGGAACAACAGACTGGTTCCAAACAGGAAAAGGAACACATCAAGGCTGTATATTGTCACCCTGTTATTTAACTTATATGCAGAGTACATCATGAGAAATGCTGGGCTGGAAGAAGCACAAGCTGGAATCAAGATTGCCAGGAGAAATATCAATAACCTCAGATATGCAGATGACACCACCCTTATGGCAGAAAGTGAGGAGGAACTAAAAAACCTCTTGATGAAAGTGAAAGTGGAGAGTGAAAAGTTGGCTTAAAGCTCAACATTCAGAAAACGAAGATCATGGCATCCGGTCCCATCACTTCATGGCAAATAGATGAGGAAAGAGTGAAAACAGTGTCAGACTTTATTTTTTGGGCTCCAAAATCACTGCAGATGGTGACTGCAGCCATGAAATTAAAAGACGCTTACTCCTTGGAAGGAAAGTTATGACCAACCTAGATAGCATATTC
>NW_011494810.1:5106670-5116213 GCF_000754665.1 Bison bison bison | reverse complement strand
TGTGGTGTTGGAGAAGACTCTTGAGAGTCCCTTGGACTGCAAGGAGATCCAACCAGTCCATTCTGAAGGAGATCAGCCCTGGGTGTTCTTTGAAAGAAATGATGCTAAAGCTGAAACTGCAATACTTTGGCCACCTCGTGTGAAGAGTTGACTCATTGGAAAAGACTCTGATGCTGGGAGGGATTGGGGGCAGGAGGAAAAGGGGACGATGGAGGATGAGATGGCTGGATGGCATCCCCAAGTCGATGGACGTGAGTTTGACTGAACTCCGGGAGTTAGTGATGGACAGAGGAGCCTGGTGGGCTACAGTCCATAGGGTCACAAAGAGTCAGACGTGACTGAAGCGACTTGGCGTGCATGTACTCACATAGATATAGATAGACAAAGACATAGACATACATACAGACAGGGTTTCCTTGTGTTAGTCACTTATTTGTGTCTGACTCTTTGTGACCCCATAAACTGTAGCTTACCTCTGTCCATGGGATTCTTCAGGCAAGACCACTGGAGTGGGTTGACATTTCCTTCTCCAGGGGATCTTCCTGACCCAGGGATTGAACCCTCATCTTCTGCGTTGTAGGCAGACTCTTAAGTATCTGAGCTACCAGGGAAGCCAGGGGGTTGCAAAGAGTAAGAAAGACTAACACTTTCACTTTCAGGGCTTCCTGAGTAGCTCAGTGGTAAACAGTTCACTCACCAAGTAGGAGATGTAGGTTTAATCCCTGGGTCAGGAAGATCCCTTGGAAAAGGAAATGAAAACCCCCTGCAAGACTTGCCTGGGCAATTCCATGGACAGAGGAGCCTGGCAGGCTACAGTCCATGGGGTCATAAAAAAGTCAGACATGACTTAACGACTGAAAAACAAATATAGATATATATTTCCCAAATATATATATTTGCTCTTTTTTTCCAGGATATAGAATGACTCAAGATTTTAAAAGAAAAAAAAAATACATGTTTAAGGTTCTGATAAAACTGCTACAAATTTTTATTCTAGTTCATAAAATCAGTTCAAAGGTCTCATGCCCTTTATATTCATGTTCATAGCCATAGTAAATTTAAAATCAAAGAAATAAAATGAAATAGTAGCAAGTCTCACAATAAAGAGTTTTTTTCCCATATATATTAAGTATATGTTCTGATATTCCCTTAAGAAAAAGTAAACAAGAGAAGTAGGTCTAAAGCATTATGTAGAGAAATAAAGTTTTATATTTTGTTTGATAAGAAATATTAATTATGTTCACAATTGATTTGTAGCAGAATTAACCATATCATATTCATTTTTTAGATCTTCTACCAATTCTAATCTGCTTTTAAAATCATAATTACTATATTAACAGACATTTACTTAAGGCATACCCTATATTCCACTATGCCAAGGTTTGGAACTGTAGGTCCCTTGTACCTAAAGAGTAATAAATAGCTCTTTAAGATAAATATAGTAACTGTGATAAGAAGAGTTAAACAAATAGTCTTTGGAAACATAAAGAGAAAGAACTAACTCTGCTTTTCACGAAAGAGAGATCACTCATTCATAAATTCATTTACTTTCAAGTATCTATTGTGCCAACACTATATATTAATATCACAAGCTGTACTATCTGGTAAGGTCTATACACAATCTTTTTTAAAATTTATTTTTTACTGAAGTATAATTGAATATTTATAGACTTGAAGAAAATCTAGAAATTATAGACTAGAGAGGAAGAGAGAATTTACAATATGGTTGTAGCAAATAGTAAAACACAGAAGTACATAGAGCAGTTGAAAAGAACTCAGCTCACATTGGAAAATCAGGGAAAGCTTTAAAACATGACGAAATTTCTAATCTGAGAGGTGAAGGATGAACTGGAATTATGAAGTAATGATGAGATGTGCTGAAAAAGAAAGCCATGCAGATAGGCAAAGAGCATATTCAAACATGTAGAAAAGAGAATTTAAGATGTTCTAGGAACTTAAGATAGTTCAGCATGAATAGAGCTAATCATAAACTTGAGAAAGAGATGAGAATTGAAGGAAGAAATAATCAGAAAAAAGAAAAAAAGAAATAATCAGAGGTTATTTAATACACCACTTGGAAAAACATGTTGAGATGACTATTGAAGTCTATCTACCCAAGAAAGAAGGAATGAACATTCCCAGAAAGAGAGACTGACTGGTACAAACACACAGAACTATGTAAGCCTTATTTAGCAAAAAGCAACTAAGTCTATGGGATGGAGTTAAGTGGTTACTGAATAAGTATGAAAGGAACAAGAGAAAATAATTAAGTCTTATCTGCCACTTTAGATCAAAAATAACCCTTTCCTTTGAACATTATCATTTATTGCCTTGAAAATTCATCACATATTAAAATCATAATACCCTTTTTTCTATATTTATCTATATTGTTATTTATGTGAATGTCTTATAATTTAAGGTGCATGCTGTTTAAAGACAGAGATTGCCTAGTATTCGGTCATGAAATTATATTGATACTTGTTGATTTGTTGATAGAGTGGATAGGATAGGGAAAAAACAACATTTGAAGATAGCACGCTTGAATTTCTTTGTTAATTTTTTACTTTCTGGCACTTATTAATGGCAGTAGGGAAAAAAAAAAAAAAAACTTGAGAAAAGCCAAAACAGATACAGAATCTGTCTATATCCTTGTTATAAATACCTACATAGAGATAAATACTGAGTAAATAGCAGACTCATCCTATTCCTGAATTCCCAATAATATGCAAGCAAATATTAATAAAATTTCTCCCTACTTTACTAAATTTGGATACATATTACATTATTGATTATTAATAAACTGAAGGAAGGAGAAATATACAAGACATACACTATTTGTTTCCTTTCATCTTCTAACTGCATCTAAAAAGATGTTGCTATTTCATAAGATATTTTGTACATTATATTTCATCTTCAAACTGACTACATTCACTGTTCATATTTGTTATAGGTGAGATCTGTATGTTTAAATGGATTATGACTCCTTTTTGTCATTTAAATCATTTCTGATTAAGGTAAATCATTACTAGGCCAATTTGTTATAATTGATGCTATTAGTATTTGTAGAGATCAACATAATCTGAATTATCAGGCTTCATTTCTAGTCTGTGACCACATGCAGGAGTTCATCCTTTTTCTAATCTAAATTAAAGCTGTTTTCCTGTTCTCTGTTCTAACTTCTTAATGATATTCTAATCTAATTAGCATAAAATATTTTTCAGTTGTTAAAGTAGCCAACAGATAGTGCTATGTATAACATTTTTATGTTAGTGTATAATATTTAAAAATATAAATTACAGCTGAGCTGCACTTTAATTACATTGTTAGAAGACATATGAAAGTAAATTTCTTGAAAATACATATTTCATAAAGCTTGTAAGATGAGAAGAAAATGCAAAGCCACTGAAGAATGAGTTGAGTCAGAGGTCACAGGCTTTTCAATTATGCATGCAAACCTGTCACAGTTTGGGATGTTCATGTTCATAAAAAATGAAGCTTAACATTTGGTTTGATTTGGGGGGCCTGGAAGTGATCAACATGCTTCCTGTGACACCAACTGTCTGTCTGTTCCTAAAAAATCTTTCTCTGAAATCTTCTTTCTGCCTCTAATATCCTGTCTCTCCAATTCATCTTTACATGAATGACCACCACATTGACTTTTCAAGGTTTATCTTTTTGCATTTAGCAATGAGAAACCGATGATGGTCTTTGAGAAACTGAATAAAAGAATTCTAGATTTTCAATCTTGTTCTCCTCAAAGAAATACCTAATATACTAATTTTAACTTTTCACTTTTACATAGCTTGTATGGATAGTTGTTATAGTTATGCTCATCACTTTTGTGTGTGTGTGTGTGTGTGTGTGTGTTGTAGAATGTGCCAGGTGGATGATTTACTGGTTTTGAGAAGCTAAGTGTTTGTGGAATGGAAGGAGAAAGAACAAAAATACTAAAAAACAAACAGACAAAAAACAAAATCTATTTTTCAAGGAAGAAAGTACCGATTTCAGCCATAATAAAGTATTTTAAAAACTACACTAGGCAAGACAAATAATGAGAAAACAAATCTTTACAATTGGCATAGGTTGTAGCATCCAGGACATTTGAAAATGCCTGAATTCTCATAGGTAGAACATTTCATTGGTTATTGTAAGCTTGTTAACCAATTTGTAAGCATTTTCACTTGACTTGTTTTTATATCTGTACTTTTTTTATATTTATTATTATTTGAGTCATTGTCTCTGTTCTTTGACTTCAGGTCAGTTCAGTTGCTCAGTTATGTCCGACTCTTTGTGACCCCATGGACTGTAGCACGCCAGGCCTCCCTGTCCATCACCAACTCCCAGAGTTTACTCAGACTCATGTCCATTGAGTTGGTGATGCCATCCAACTATTAAATCCTCTGTCATCCCCTTCGCTTCCTGCCTTCAATCTTTCCCAGTATTAGGGTCTTTTCAAATGAGTGAACTCTTCTCATGAGGTGGCCAAAGTATTGGAATTTCAGCTTCAGCATCAGTCCTTCCAAAGAACACCCAGGGCTGATCTCCTTTAGAATGGACTGGTTGGATCTCCTTGCAGTCCAAGGGACTCTCAAGAGTCTTCTCCAACACCACAGTTCAAAAGCATCAATTCTTCAGCTCTCAGCTTTCTTTATAGTCCAGCTCTCACATCCATACAAGACTACTGGAAAAACCATAGCTTTGACTAGACAGACCTTTGCTGGCAAAGTAATGTCTCTGCCTTTTAATAAGCTGTCTAAGTTGGTCATAACTTTTCTCCCAAGGAGTAAGCGTCTTTTAATTTCATGGCTGCAGTCACCACCTGCAGTGATTTTGGAGTCCCCCAAAATAAAGTCTGCCACTGTTTCCACTGTTTCCCCATCTATTTGCCATGAAGTGATGGGACCAGATGCCATGATGCTAGTTTTCTGAATGTTGAGCTTTAAGCCAACTTTTTCACTCTCTTCTTTCACTTTCACCAAGAGGCTCTTTAATTCTTCTTTGCTTTCTGCCATAAGGGTGGTATCATCTGCATATCTGAGGTTATTGATATTTCTTCCGGCAATCTTGATTCCAGCTTGTGCTTCTTCCAGCCCGGCGTTTCTCATGAGGTACTCTGCATATAAGTTCAATAAGCAGGGTGACAATATACAACCTTGACGTACTCCTTTTCCTATTTGGAACCAGTCTATTGTTCCATGTCCATTTCTAACTGTTGCTTCCTGTTAGGTAGGTAGAATAGGAAAAAGGAATCCAGAATGGTGGTGGCTAAAAGACAAGGAAGGGAAAAGCCCAAGAAAATAGAAAAAAAGTAAGGTCCCAGGACTGGGTGAGGACCTCAGGTAGAACAAACAGCACTCCTGGCTAGCGCAATTTACATAGGGCAGGCCGGGGGGAGGAGGAAAAAAACATAAAAAGAGGAGCAATAGGGCCGGGGGTCTCTCTCTCGGACACTCATTCTCTCTCTCTCTTCTTTTCATGTCTTTTGCGTCCGCATGCCCTCATGCCTCGAGGATGTATTTTCCTTTATTTTCTAAATAAAACTGAGCTGTAATATGGAGCTGTAACACTGATCTGTCCTAGAGTTGTGACAATTAACATCCATTGCTTCAAATTTTTGTTGTGACGAGACAGGACCAGGGAAATTACATACTCCTCTGACACTTCCTGACCTGATTTTTTAAAATACGGATAATTTCTAATTTTCAATCTTTGTCAGATAACTGGAGATTGTTTTTTCTGAGTATGAATTATGTTTTTAAAATTTCTTTCATTGTCTTGTAAAATTTTTATAGAATATTGGTCATTTTATATAATATAATTTAGTAATTTGGATTTGGATATTTTCTTACTAAACATTGTGGCTGTTTTGACTTGATTTGCTTGCTTGTTTAGCAACTTCTCTGGATTAAATCCCTGAAATTTGTTTTTCCATGAGTGTGAATTTTTTTATTGTTTTTATTGTTGCATTTAAAAATTTTAAACCTGGATCCCTAGAAGTTTCTTCCTGTGTCTGCACAACTTGGTATTCACTGAAAGATTGATCAGAAATTCTACTCAAGCATACCCAGCCAGTACGTCTTCCACTCTCTTTTGATGGATCTCTGTGTGGCTCAAGGTACACATTAAAAGTTTAAATTATTTTCAGGTCTGCTCTGACTGTTATTTTATGCCATGCTCTCTTCCCATCTCCTCCATATGTGTGCACAGGTTCCCTTGGACAGTGATGCATGGGTGGCTTGCCTTTCCCCCGTCCCACATCCTTGTCTCTGCAGTGCATTAGCCCAGCCTTAGGTGAAGCTGTATAGAGCCCTTATCAGCTCTTTAACTCTGGCACTCCCTGGAAAACTATCTTGCTATCAGTCATTTGCTTGCCCTAAAAGGACCAAAACCTAAAACTACAAGATCTCTGGCCCTCCTTGTTTGCTTGATACTGACTTCACACTTTAACTGATGAGGCTTTATTTCAAGATAACCACCTACGATAGCAGCAGTTGGACTGTTAATTTTCATGATCTGCTGTATCCTGGTTGGACTACTTGCCACAAGAGATGAGGTGTGTTTAGGAGCACTGCCAACACAAGTGTCATATACTACTGTTTCTATCCAATGTTCAGCAGTTTTCATGAATAAAAAGCCTCTGGTTTGTTGTACATATATTATCTATTTCTCTAGCATTTAAACAAGTTGTTTTTGATAGTTCTGGGCAGTTTTATACTCACTGTCTGAATAAAGAATTTTTCAACCTCTTTACTTCACCGTGAAAAAAGTGAATCAGTACTTTTGTCCTCCGTAAAGAACATTCATACCAAATTCATCAATCGGTGGTCAGTCTAATAACAAATATGTTTTGTTTCCTCAGTTTGACATGTAATTCTACATAGATGACATACTCGCCACTGAGATATAAAAGTTGACCTAGTTAATTTTGCTTATTTGTTTAAGATTTAAGGTCATTACTAGGGTTATATATTTGGTTTAATCTCAAGAAATATCCACCCAATTACTTTTGAAATGCATCTTTACCTCTGACTAGCTCATTTATATGATTTATACAAAATTTTCTCATTAAAAATAAGATAAAGCAAATCTTGTATTTCCTGCTATGATAATTTTAAAAAAGAAGTTAAAATACATTAGAAAGCAAACAGTTGTCTCTACATTAAGTGGTGCTAGAAAAACTGGATAACTACATGTAAAAGAGTGAAATTATAACACTCCAAACTCCATACACAAACATAAGCTCAAAATGGTTTAAACCCCTAAATGTAAAGCTGTAGACGACAAAACTCTGAGAGGAAAATAAAGGCAGAACACTTTGTGACATAAATCACAGCAAGATCTTTTTTTTTTTTTTGGACTCACTTCCTAGAGTAATGAAAATAAAAACAAAAATTAATAAATGGGATCTAATTAAACTTAGAAGTTTTTAAACAGCAATAGACACCGTAAATGAGACTAAAAGACAACCTCAGGATGGGGGGAAAGATTTGCAAACAAAGCAACTGAAAATGGATTAATTTCCAAAATAAATAGCTCATGCAGCTCAATATCAAAAAATCAAACAAATGGATGGACAACATAAATAGACATACCGATGTCCAAGAGGCAAATGAAAAAATGCTCAACATCACCTATTATTAGAGAAATGCAAATAAAAACTTACACAATGAGGTATCACCTCAGTCAGAATGGCCATCATTAAAAAAAATCTACAAAGATGTTGTAGAGGGTGTGACAAAAGAGAAATCCTCCTACACTGTTGGTGGGGATGTAAATTGATACAGCCATTATGGAGAACAGTATGCTGCTGCTGCTGCTGCTAAGTTGCTTCAGTCCTGTCCGACTCTGTGCGACCCCATAGATGGCAGCCCACTAGGCTCCCCTGTCCCTGGGATTCTCCAGGCAAGAACACTGGAGTGGGATGCCATTTCCTTGTCCAATGCATGAAAGTGAAAACTGAAAGTGAAGTCGCTCAGTCATGTCCAACTCTTAGCGACCCCATGGACTGTAGCCTACCAGGCTCCTCCGCCCATGGGATTTTCCAGGCAAGAGTATGGAAGTTCCTTTAAAAAATTAAACATAGAACTAACATATGCCCCAGCAATTCCACTCCTGGGTACATACCCAGAGAAAACTGTCATTTGAAAAGCTACATGCAAGCCAATGTTCATTACAGCACTATTTATATTAGCCAGAATATGGAAGCAACCTAAATGTTCAACAGAGGAATGGATAAAGAACATGTGGTAGATACAGACAATGTAATACTATCCCTTGGTTGGGAAGATCCCCTGGAGAAGGAAATGGCAACCCACTCTAGTACTCTTGCCTGGAAAATTCCAAGGATGGAGAAGCCTGGTAGGCTGTAATCCATGGGGTCACAAACAGTCAGACATGACTGAGTGATTCCACTTTCTAAGCTGAAGGGGTGAAAGATATTAGAATATTTGTATTTATTTGTTTTAAAGTGAATTTATTCAAATCTTTACATCATTTTCTTGAAACAAAAAATTGCATGATACTTTGGAGGTGACAGCTAACACTGCAGGAATCAGGATGTCACTAGGCTGAGATCTACTGAAATTGAGTTTATTGGAGTTGGGTAAGTTAAACATAATTTCCATGATTTCCTATGGTCATTCAGAGCTCTAGTTACATACTTGAAATTGTGGGTATAAGCATATTTTAATGTGGTGAGAAAATAACTGCGTCTAGTATTTTGATGTCTCATATGAAAAAGAAACTATTCATTAAACAATTGTGTTTCCATTACTATTATCTGAAAACAAAATAAAACATCAGTTTTAAAAGGGGGAAGTTTGTGAATTCCTACTTAACCTATTTTATAGAAAAAGATTCAGAAGAGAAATAGAAAACGAGGGCAAAATTAAGGTACATAAAATAATAGTTATTGGCTCGGAGCAAAAAGAAAATACTTCAAAATAAGTATGTAAAATGTCAAAATATCCTTGAAAATATTAATTTTAATTTTTTGGATCCTTTATATTACATCAAATAGAACAGGAAGAATTCTGATTTATTTCATTAAAACAGTAAATATATTGAGTCAACAGTTACCCTTTGTGCAATTTGGCTAAAGAATAGGCAGAAAAAAAGGCACATAAAAATTGTATAAAAATAAATGCAAAACCCTATTTTTAATTTTGAAAATGTTTTGTGAGAAAGGCATTAATTCCACCAAAAATTTGTTCACAGTAAGTTATCTGTGCTCCTGCTGCTGCTGCTGCTAAGTCGCTTCAGTCGTGTCCGACTCTGTGCGACCCCGTAGAAGGCAGCACACTAGGCTCCCCCGTCCCTGGGATTCTCCAGGCAAGAACACTGGAGTGGGTTGCCACTTCCTTCTCCAATGCATGAAAATGAAAAGTGAAAGTGAAGTCGCTCAGTCGCGTCTGACTCTTAGTGACCCCCACGGACTACAGCCTATCAGGCTCCTCCATCCATTTTTCAGGGGTTTTCCAGGCAAGAGTACTGGAGTGGGGTGCCATTGCCTTCTCCGAAGTTATCTACCATATTCAAATCACA
>NW_011494810.1:5092609-5105878 GCF_000754665.1 Bison bison bison | reverse complement strand
ATGGATGGACCTAAGGCAATGGCACCCCACTCCAGTGCTCTTGCCTGGAAAATCCCATGGACGGAGGAGCCTGGTAGGCTGCAGTCTATGGGGTCGCTAGGAGTCGGATGCGACTGAGCGACTTCACTTTCACTTTTTACTTTCATGCATTGGAGAAGGAAATGGCAACCTACTCCAGTGTTCTTGCCTGGAAAATCCCAGGGATGGGGAAGCCTGGTGGGCTGCCGTCTGTGGGGTCGCACAGAGTCGGACACGACTGAAGCGACTTAGCAGCAGCAGCAGAGATTATCTTTATCATATTCAGTGAAGTAAATCGGACTTACTTTTGATATAATACCATATCAAATATCATATGATATCACTTATATTGGGAAAACATATTTTAAAAAATACAAATGAATATATTTTTAGAATGCAACTCATAGAAAACCCATAGAAACTAACTCATAGATCTTGAAAACCTATGACTACCAAAGGAGAAAGATTGGGGATTGGAATAAATTAGGAACTTGGAATTCACATAAACTCACTACTATATATAAAACAGATAATTGGCAAGGATCTATTGTTTAGCACAGGGAACTCTACTCAGCATTCTTTAGTAACTTATATGGGTAAAGAATCTGAAAAAAGAATGATATATATATATAACTGAATCACTTTCTGTACATTTGAAACTAAAACACCTTAAATCAACCAAACTCCAATAAAGTTTTTAAAATGTAATAATTTAATAAAGAAAACTGAGCATCAAGAGAAATTGAGGAAAAGATTTACAAAGATTATTCTAAGGCCCCAGCTCTTAATTTGTCACTGTCATTCATCCCTACTAATTGTCTCTACTGCGTATTCTTATTACTAGTAAGAGTTAGAGTTTGACATAAACTTTAAGTACAATTTTATAACCTATTAACTTAAAGTTTTGGGGAAAAACCCATAGATGAAGTAAACTTATATAAAGCAATATTGCACTCTAGCAAAACTTTTTTAAAAGGCTTCATTTTTAAGGTTGCGCTTATAAGAATTTATTAGCAAATGTTATATGCCATATGGTAACTTTGATTTATAAACTGCAGGTGTTTCATTCCATTTTTCCAATTATTAAATGAAAATATTTTTATGCCAGGGATTTTTTTTTTTCCTTCTTCTCTCCCAGTGCGTTTTTACTGAACAACTGCCCATTACCTCATTTAGCCACTTCTGTTCAAATGAGTTTTCACACAGTCTCTGTAGAGATTTTCCTTCAGTTCTGCTTAGAATCAGGGAAAGAGACCTAAATAGAGGATTCTCTTCAGAATATTGGTTCTATAACATAACCATTTGTGTGAATCTATACAAATACTCTTGAATGAATATATAATCAAAATTCCTTTCAGCATATCTCTCAGTGGTCTCAAAATGACCATGTGAAGAGCTGTTTGCCAAATCTCCCCTCTGCCCTCCAACCACCTTCTTCCTTCTGGCTCTGGTAAAGGCTGCTTTGTTTCCTGAGAAGGGTACTACCCATTTTTCTGTTAGATTCAACTGATACATGCTTAGTTGAGTTCAGTGAAAGAGCCTGCAGAGGTTTTTCTGTTTTGTTTTGTTTTTTTTCCAGCTATTCTTTTGTTCCACACCAAAAGCCATAAATTCTTTATTGAAATAACTATCACTTCAAGGGAGTGATTGGTCAGGAGCCAATTGTGAATGGAGGAGGTTTTTTAACTGTAACCTTGAAGCTACCCACGGAATCCTGACTTGCCACAAGCTGGAAGGGGCCCAAAACAGAAGATATTTCAGTCAGTACACAGCTTCACAGAGTCCCAGGGTGGGAGTGGGGAGAATACCACTGTGTCTTTTAGACAAGATCTTGGCCAGGCCTCTGTCAAGCTATATTTAGAGGATTTTTTTTTTTAAGAGTTAGCAGTTGGATTCAAGAAATGCAATGGATAAGGAAAGAAAAACTCATATCCCTTCTGTCTACAGAAACTTAGACTAAATAGACCCGATATTCTACAGCTACCAAAACACCTGAGGCTGGACGACATGGGGGCATTTTATTGGCAAAAGGATGTGGGGTCTTAATTGGATCATTTGCATCTAAACAAGTCCATGTGATTTGTGGCTTTTTACCTTAACCTGATGATGAAATAATGACAAGCAACATTTACTGAACATTTAATATGTATTAGCCATTATGCTAACAGTTTTATGTGTTATTAAAATATATAAAATTGCCATGTAGACAGATTTGGGCAATTTCACTTAGTTCTGTGTGATTTTACTTCAATTGATATTCACAATACTTATGAACAGATATCATCACACCAACCCTACAGATAAAGAACTAGTCTTCTCCCGACTTTTGTGGAGAAGGTATTGTTTTACGCATCTGATAAAAATGAACCCATTTATTTCAGTGACTTAATGAGATAGATTATATCCCGCATTAAGATTTAATTACAGATGAGAAAGCTGAGGCACAGAGTAGTAAAGCACATTGCTGAAGGCAGCACAGCTGGTAAGGGAGTAAAGAGGGAAACTGAACTGAAGCAATATGACCCCAGAGGTAAAACAGGAAAATAAAGAAGATCAGGTAACGTTTCCATTGTCACACCGTTAGGAAGATACAGAGGCACAGTTCAACTGAGACCTTTTTGATTTTACAGATTATACTCTTTAGAACTATTCTATCTTGTGGTTGAGAACTGAACAAAGGAAAGCAATGCTTGGCAACCATTCTACAGTTACTATTAATAGAGATGAAGTATTTGGATTCTGTTTTATGAAAGAAACTAACATTTTTTGGACTGGATGAAACACAAGCCGGAATCAAGATTGCTGGGAGAAATATCAATAACTTCAGATATGCAGATGACACCATTCTTATGACAGAAAGCAAAGAACTAAAGAGCCTCTTGGTGAAAGTGAAAGAGGAAACTGAAAAAGTTGGCTTAAAACTCAACATTCAGAAACTAAGATTATGGCATCCAGTCCCATCACTTCATGGCAAATAGACGGGGAAACAGTAGAAACAGTGACAGACTTTACATTTTTGGGCCCTAAAATCACTGCAGATAGTGATTGCAGCCCTGAAATTTAAAGATGCTTACTCCTCAGAAGGAAAGTTATGACCAACCTAGACAGCATATTAAGAAGCAGAGATATTACTTTGCCAATAAAGGTCCTTCTAGTCAAAGCTATGGTTTTTCCAGTGGTCATGTATGGATGTGAGAGTTGGACTATAAAGAAAGCTGAGAGCCAAAGAATTGATGCTTTTGAACTGTGGTGTTGGAGAAGACTCTTGAGAGTCCCTTGAACTGCAAGGAGAGTCAACCAGTCCATCCTAAAGGAAATAAGTCCTGAATATTCATTGGAAGGACTGATGTTAAAGCTGAAACTCCAATACTTTGACCACCTGATGCGAAGAACTGACTCATTTGAAAAGACCCTAATAACTGGGAAAGATTGAAGGTGGGAAGCCAAGGGGACGACAGAGGATGAGATGGTTGGATGGCATCACTGACGTGATTTTGAGTAGGCTCCAGAATTTGGTGATGGACAGGGAGGCCTGGCATGCTATAGTCAATGGGGTCACAAAGAGTTGGACACAACTGATCGACTGAACTGAACTGAACATTTTTGGAATGTTCATTATATTATAGACACCTGACTGACAATTGAGTTACCAATTTCCATCCTTCTACAGGGAATTATTATTCCCATTTTAAAGATGGGGGAAAAGTAGTTTCAGAGGAGTTAAGGAACTTGTTCAAATTGGCAAAGCAGGCATGCAAGCCCGAGTCTGTGTCATTACATTTGATAATGTAGTGGAAGGAGCAGAAACTCAAGAGTTGGTATTATATTGAGTCTGAAATTGGGTTTCTGGGGTTGCTTAGCACCACAGGGCAGGCTGAGGTGGTCTTCAGGCTCTGCATATGCCTAGAGAGCTAGGCACCCTGGTCTTTTGCAAGGTGGACCAAGGAGTAATCCAAAGCCCCCTTCGTCATGCCAAGCTGTGCAAGACTCAGAGTTACAACCTCCATTCGCCTGCCAGTGTCTTTTCTTCTGCAGGAAGCTTTGCCCTGCAGGGCCAGGATCAAAACTTGGTCTCCACAGGCCTCCTCCCACAGATTGTTACCAAGAAAGTAAACAATCTAAAATAAAAAATTCTGCCCTGGAGGAGGCAGGAAAGATAAGAGGCCTGACTACGCTTGCTTATTGCAAACAAGACAGGTTGAGCTGCAGCTGGTGCATGGGAAACTCATTACAGCCACTTGAAGCCTTGGCAAATGCAGTGGGTAACCTGAGAGCCCAGCACAGAGCCTCCTGGCCCAGGAGCCAGTCAGCCTGTCGGCAGGTCAAAGCAGACAGCTCACACCAGAATGAGGCAGCAGATTAGGCCCCAGCAGTATGTATGGTCAGCTAAGTAGGAAAACAGGGCTGGGTCATGATCAGCAGCGATGGCAGAAGCAGCTCAGCACAGAATGATCATCAATTTCTCTGAAGCAGAGACCAGGTTTGATGAAGTACCCATGAGAAGGGTGGCTCCATTATTAATAACTATAATAACTATGACAATGATAATAATAATAATAGTATCAATACAATAAATACTTTACAGTTATTAGTCAGGACCCTGGCAATAAACAGAACTCTGATCAGACAGATTCACCAAAAATAAAAAATATAAGGGCAGATTTAAGAGACCCTCAAGTAATGTTGAGATGCTTAGAATTTAGTAAGCCTGAAAGGTAAAAGGAGAAAACACCGTGCTGCTAGGGATCAGTGATAGCTCAGGGGAGCTATGATTGTGCAGGAAGCAGCCACTGTCAGGACTGTGATGCTCAAAGTGGGAGGGAGTGAGAATATTCCCCAACTTCTTTTTCCTCCCATGGACTGAAGCAACCCAAAAGCCACAATGGAAAGAAAGTCCAGCTGATGCAATCTGTGCAGATCAGCTGCTCAGAGATGGGCATACGGTGTTTCTGAGTGAGAAAACACATTACTCATCTACCATGATAAATGGTTCGGTTTTTAGAACAGTGGCATCAAAGGCAAGTATCTTCAGAGGATACACAGGTCTGCAAACAGGAAGAGAAAGCAGCATGGGTCAGTAAAGGGCTACTGAGTGTGTTCATCTAAGAGTGTATGGATACCATCCACATCACTGCCTTCCAGCCTCAGGGTAATATGGATCCAGCACTGCTAGAAGATCTAAGATCTATTTTTAGAAGTGAAGCAGAAAGTCCAGATTACTGTGTGAAATTTCCCTACTTTTAAATATTGGCAGTTCATTGGGGGAAAAAAGTAGATTTCTGGATGATCAAACAAAACACACCTGGGAGCAGTATTAATGCTACTTTTTTGGAAATGAAGCAGATTATCCTGTGAGCTCTACTGATATTTTAATCATTGGAAATTCATTGAAAAAAAGATTGTGTGATAACCAAATAAAGAACATCTGTGTAGGGATCAATTCTGCAGGCCACCTATGTTGGATGATTCTTGTTCCCCCACTCACATCTTTCAGGCTCATGTTTACTCCAGACACTCATGAGGTAAAAAAGCTCCACTTTGAGGAACATACGTTTTTCAGCAGCACTGAAGAGATTTCACTTCTCTACCCCAGGACTTTTCTGGCCACCCCCCCACCCCGACCTCTGCTGAATTCTACAGTTGGAGGACTCACATATAGTACTCAGTAACTGGGTCTGAGTAATAAGAAATTCAAGTAGGTAAAATGATCAGTATAGTACCCAAGCTGGTTGATAATCACTCCTTGTCTCATGCTTGTCTCACGTTCAGATCTCCCTGATAGCTCAGTTGGTAAAGAATCTGCCTGTAATGCAGGAGACCCTGGTTTGATTCCTGGGTTGGGATGATTACCTGGAGAAGGGATAGGCTACCCACTCCAGTGTTCTTGGGCTTCCCTTGTGGCTCAGCCGGTAAAGAATCTGCCTGCAATGAAATGTGGGAGACCTAGGTTCAATCCCTGAGTTGGGAAGATCCCCTGGAGAAGCAAAAGGCTACACATGCCAGTATTCTGGATTGGAGAATTCCATGGACTGTATAGTCCAGAGGGTTGCAAAGAGTCAGACACAACTGAGCAACTTCCACTTCATATCATTTCCTTTTCTCATGCACTTGGCTGGACAATTCCAAGACTCATATACATGGCTCCTCAGAGAGTTCAGCTGCAATAACCCACAGTGGTAGACAAAGGATGAGAAAGCATCCTTATGCTGCTTTGTTTTCCTGAGTCTCTCACTCAGGTACCTCTAGTAGAAAACCAAAACAAACCACCTGCACACAACCTCTTTCTTAGGCTTAGCTTTCGGAGAGATTGTTGCTAAGACCCTATCATTTTGCAAATTCTGCATGAAAAAAAACATCTAAAAAGGTTTATCTGGCTTTGTCTAAAAGACATATTATGTCCATAGAATAAATATTAAATATCACTGGATATATCACATCCAGTGACAGAGGTCCCACCCAACCCTAATTCTAAAATGTTTAAATAGGTGCCTTTAAGCTGAGATAGAGAATAGAAAGACAACCTTGGTGTTTGTGGCCAGTTACTGACCCAAGTTAAGAAATACATTCTGTTATGAGTAAGCATGAATGTTTGGTTACCTTTTGAGCTCTCATCCTTTAGGAAATCAGTTGGAAATCTTACCTCGAGATATTTACTTTTTTTATGTTTAAATGCTGATTCCTATAGGAGTTTTTGCACTCTTCTAGGGAAGCAAATGTATAAAAATATATTAACATCCTTCACAGTAATAGTATTAGTGTGTAAAGCCTAACAAATGAGCATTTGATTAAAGAAAATAAGAGAGTCTCAAGTGATTTATATTCACAAGCTATATATTGATCTATCAATTCACCCATTTATTCATATGCTCAGTGTACATGTATTATGTATTTTGTGTATGTCAGGCACTGCTCTACACTCTGGGTTAGCACAGTGAAGCCAAAGCGTTACCCCTGCAGGTCAGGAAGACCATGCAATGCTTGTTAAAGAGTGTGGTCTTTGGTTTTGAGGTAGTAAGGGGCAGAAACTCTCAGGTTTTCTAAGCTTTTTATGTAGGAGGGCATGGCAAAACCCAACAGCCAAGGTGAACCCTTTTCAAAGACAGGCAGGGGCTAGCTACTGGGAACAAAACACACACAAAGCATACTGAAGTTGGGAAGTGGGTTGGATGGTGGGGAATTGCTACACCACCACAGTAAAAAGGGATCTGAGGATTTCTGGGTGAAATGCTTTCATTATTCAGTAAACTCAGTACTTATCAATGTGTATGAGTCATTATAGCTACACACATTAACAAGCAAAAATTATTTTGCAGTGTTATTTAATATTACCAATGCTTTTACATTATTTAAAATTATGGATGGCTTGAGTTGGGTAAAACAGAAACCAATATAATATTGTAAAACAATTTTCTCCCCATTAAAAATAAATTCAAAACAATTAACAAAAGATAATGTAAACTCTTCATTACACAGAATGTGTCTGTCTGGCACATTGACAGCAAAAGTAGTTAGTAGCTGACCCAACTTGAAAAGTTTAAATGACCACAGAACCTATAGCTTCAGAATCCAGGTCTCCCTAAAAGTTAACATTTGCTTAGCTCCTCTTCAGTGGTATTTTTCTGCCCCCATCTCCTTGGCGTTGGGTGTAAGGTTCTCTTCTGGGCTGCAACCATGGGATCCCTGACACACAATGGAAACAAACCAGTTGCCCACCAAGCGATTTACTTAGAGCACATTTGCACTAATGCCTAGCAGTGGCCCGATGAAAACATGTGGAAGGCTGTCATCTTCCTCTCTGTTTCAAACATGGTCATGCTCTTCTTACAGCTCTAATTCAGCTTTTTGCTACCATTTACAGATTGCTGTAAACTCACAAATGATTATCCCCAGGGCTGTCATTTTTGCATCTTAGGTTCAAGACAAGAAGGGCACCAAGGTACAAACACTAGGAGGTGTTCACTTTTCCATTCATGTCAATGCCAGCCCTGCCCTTGCAAAAACCTGAGAGTGAGTGTCTCTTAAAACTGTGCACCCCAAGTGCCTTCCATCTCTCACCCTAAACAGAGCCTAGCCCTAAGGAGATTCATTCATGTAATAGCACAAAAAAGGAGGCACTTTCTCTCCACAGGTCAGAAATGGTTATCTTTCTCCTCACTCCTTTTCACATCCAGTGATGAATTTTGTATCATTAAACCATTCAAATCCAAAATGTATACACTCCAAAGAAAGAACAACACAAAACACAATCATGGCACCATAGGCATTGTAGAAATATGGCAGAGCTCGCATTCGAGCAGAGCACATACACATATGTAAAGGAGAAGAGAGCTTCTGTCTTCCTGTGTTGTCACACAGTAGATGAGGACATTATACAGAGTCTTTAGAAAATTACTCAGGTGTTTTTGTATCATTCCTTCATTCATTCATGTAATAAGTGTCCTGAATGCCAACTATACGCCGAACATAGAGTCCGGTGCTGGGGACACAAAGATGATGTAGATGCTGTACGGGTTTCATTTCAAGAAAGTAATTTAATCTCTCCTCCTGTCGCTGTGAAGATGACAGACCACTGTGACAGAAAGTTCATAAAAAAGTAGAAAAGGCTATTTCAGTAACATATCCCGTATTCTAACTGTCCTTTCAGCATCACAGCTCTCAGTGACTAAAGAACAATTTTCAAGTGGCAGATTGAAAATCAGACATGGCATGCGTAGTCTGAATGCAAAAGTGCTGATAACCACGTGCTGCATTTGAATAATAACTAGTAGTAGAAGCAATTAAATCAGTTCCAGGGAGAACTGGGAGATGGGATAATAAACTTGGCTTGAAATGAACAGATTGAAAGGAATTCACTTTACTTGCACACAGGTGTTTGCTGGCCTGGGTCTGATTACTAAACTTCATTTTAAGATGAATAATTTAAGTCTAAAATGTCAAAGCAAAATAAGCTCAAATTGTCAAAATGGCCAAGACTGTGGTTAGGATCAGAAGCTCTGGAACCCAACTGCCCAGAGCTGTTACTCAGCTTGGCCGCTTACCGTCTACTGCACCTTGAATGAGTTACTTAACCTTCTGTCAACCAGTTTCCTCATCTGTAAAATAGCTAAAATAATAATTTCTACTTCAAAGGGTTCTTATGAGCAATAAATGAGTTAATTGTAAAATTCTTAAATCAAGGCATGGAACATTGAAGCACTCAAAAAAATGTCTTGACATATTACTGCCCGGAAAAGATGAGTGATGTTTGTTTTTCTTGAGATATATTTGTGCAGGTACGTAAAACAGAACTAAATATATCAACAGTAAATTTTTTAAGTATTTATTATGGTAAAATGTATATGATATTAAACATTTTTTTTACCATCTAGTGTACAATTGAGTGGCATTAATTATATCTGTAATGTTGTCGACCATCACCATTATTTCCAAAATGCTTTCATCACCCCAAATAGAAACTGTAACCATTAAGCAATAATTCCCTATTCCCATTTTCAATCCCCATTAACCTCAAAAGCACTTTCCATTTCCATTAATTTGCCTGTCCTAGGTATTTCATGTAAGTGGGATCATATGAAATTTGTCCTTTTTTGTCTTGCTTCATTGAGCATAATTTCTTCAACATATTGTAGTATGTTTTAGGACTGCCTTTCATTTTATGGTTGACTATTATTCATTGTATGGATATGCTGCATTTTGTTCCTCTGTTGATGGACACTGCATGATTTCTACTTTTGACTACTGTGAATAATGCAAGAAGAAATGCCAGTGTACAAGTACCTATTTGAGATTCTGTTTTCAAGTCTAGTAGGTATATATGAGTAGAATTTCTGGGATATGTGATAATTCTATGTAACTTTCTTTAGGGACCACCATGTTGTTTTTCCCAATAGGTCTACCATTTTCCTTTGCACTACTAAAAATTTAAGAGTTCCAATTTCTTCACAATCTCACCAGAGTTCATTGTTTTCTGAAGAGGATGATGAGTGCCATGTCAGAAAGTTGAAAGCTCATTGTACTTTTGATTTCTATTTAACTAAGGACAAATGATGCTGAGCATTTTTCCATATGCTTATTGGCCATCTGAATATCTCTATTTTTGGAAAAATGTCTATTTAAGTCCTCTGCCCATTTGTTAATTGGATTATTTGTCTTTGTTGTTGAGTTGTATGAGTTCTTTATATAATCTGGATATGAAGCCCTAATTAGACATATGACTTGAAAATATGCAAAGATTTGCAAAAGATTTTTCTTATTCTGTAGGATGTCCTTTTTGATGATAAGGTCTTTTGATGCACAAAAAATTTTAATTTTGATAAAGTTCTATTTATCAATTTTCCTTTGCTGTCAAGGTCAAAGATTTAGCTGTTTGTTTTCTCCTAAATGGTTTATGATTTCAGCTTGAATTATATACAATAAATTGTTTTTAAAACATCTATCATGTACTATTAAGTAGTACGCTTTCACCCAGATCTACCCGTAGGACATTAACACACTCCACTCTAATGATCTGTGGCAGAGATACTGCATTCATGATCATAGCATTCTCTAGGCATTGCACATATTTGTAGTAGTTTTAATCCTCTCTTTTAGTCATATATTTGCACCTGTTGGAAAGACTCAAATAAATGTAGTGGGGCAACTGTTTGTGACATAAACCTAGAACAAAGTGTTAGTGCTCCTGATCTCAAGTACTAGTGATTAGAAGACTTTAACCCCTGAAGATGCATAAGACAAAAATTAAGCTAAAACTTTGATATATTTAAGGAAAAGTTCTATAAACCCATGGTAGTTTTTACCAGATATTTCCACAACACAGGAATTTCAAAAGTTATGCAAGACCTCAAATTAGAATTTTCCTTTACTGAATAGCTCTTCAATTATCCTTTCAATTGCCAAAAAATTCATCATAGAGTCATCATAATCAAAATAATAACTCCTTTAATGTATTTTTTAAAGTCTTGGTGTTAGTTAAAAATACTAATTAATGATGATATTAGAATCTAAAGCATTTCATAAGATCAAGAACATTTACATTAGAAAAAATATGGCATAGGAACCGAGATCAAAATGCCAACATCTGTTGGATCATCAAAAAATCAAGAGAGTTCCAGAAAAACATCTACTTCTGCTTTACTGACTACACCAAAGCCTTTGACTGTGAGGATCACAACAAACTGTGAAAAATTCTTAGAGATGGGAATACCAGACCACTTGACCTGCCTCTTGAGAAATCTGTATGCAGGTCAAGAAGCATCAGATAGAACTGGACATGGAAAAACACACTGGTCCCAAATCAAGAAAGGAGCACATCAAGGCTGTATATGGTCACCCTATCTATTTAAATCCTATGCAGGGTACATCATGTGAAATGCTGGGCTGGAGGAAGCACAAACTGGACTCAAGATTGCTGGGAGAAATATCAATAACCTCATATATGCAGATGACACCACCCTTATTGTAGAAAGCTAAGAGGAACTGAAGAACCTTTTGATGAAAGTGAAACAGGAGAGTGAAAAAGCTGGCTTAAAACTCAATATTCAAAAAACAAAGACCATGGCATCTGGTCCCATCACTTCATGGCAAATAGATGGGGAAACAATGGAAACAGTGACAGACTTTATCTTCTTGGGCTCCAAATTCACTTCAGATGGTGACTGTAGCCATGAAATTAAAAGACTTCTGCTCCTTGGGAGAAAAACTATGACAAACCTAGACAGCATATTAAAAAACAGACATTACTTTGCTGACAAAGGTCCATCTAGTCAAAGCTATAGTTTTTCCAGCAGTCATGTATGGATGTGAGAGTCAGACTATGAAGAAAGTTTAGCACCAAAGAATTGACGCTTTTGAACTGTGGTTTGGAGAAGAGTTGAGAGTCTCTTGGACTGCAAGGAGATCCAACCAGTCCATTCTAAAGGAGATCAGTCCTGAAGATTTATTGGGAGGAATGATGCTGAAGCTGAAGTTACAATACTTTGGCCACTAGATGTGATGAACTGACTCCTTGGAAAAGACCCTGATGCTGGGAAAGACTGAAGGCAGGAGGAGAAGGGGATCACAGAGGATGAGATGGTTGGATGGCATCACCGACTCTATGGATATGAGTTTGAGTAAGCTCTGGGACTTCGCGATGGACAGGGAAGTCTGGAATGCTGAAATCCACGGGATAGCAAAGAAACAGACATGACTGAGTGACTGAACTGAACTGAAAGTATTTCACAAGATAAAGAACATTTGCATTAGAAAAACTATTCAGTTCAGTTCAGTCGATCAGTCGTGTCCAACTCCTCGCGACCCCATGAATCGCAGCACGCCAGGCCCCCTGTCCATCACCAACACCCAGAGTTCACTCAGACTCACATCCATGGAGTCAGTGATGCCATCCAGCCATCTCATCCTCCGTCGTCCCCTTCTCCTCCCACCCCCAATCCCTTCCAGCATCAGAGTCTTTTCCAATGAGTCAACTCTTCGCATGAGGTGGCCCAAGTACTGGAGTTTCAGCTTCAGCATCATTCCCTCCAAAGAAATCCCAGGGCTGATGTCCTTCAGAATGGACTGGTTGGATGTCCTTGCAGCCCAAGGGACTCTCAAGAGTCTTCTCCAACACCACAGTTCAAAAGCATCAATTCTTCGGCGCTCAGCCTTCTTCATAGTCCAACTCTCACATCCATACATGACCTCAGGAAAAACCATAGCCTTGACTAGATGAACCTTTGTTGGCAAAGGAATGTCTCTGCTTTTGAATATGCTATCTAGATTGGTCATAACTTTCCTTCCAAGGAGTAAGCGTCTTTTAATTTCATGGCTGCAGTCACCATCTGAACCGATTTTGGAGCCCCCAAAAATAAAGTCTGACACTGTTTCCACTGTCTCCCCATCTATTTCCTATAAGTGATGGGACCAGATGCCATGATCTTCATTTTCTGAAAGTTGAGCTTTAAGTCAACTTTTTCACTCTCCACTTTCACTTTCATCAAGAGGCTTTTGAGTTCCTCTTCACTTTCTGCATTAAGGGTGGTGCCATCTGCATATCTGAGGTTATTGATATTTCTCCCGGCAATCTTGATTCCAGCTTGTGTTTCTTCCAGTCCAGAGTTTCTCATGATGTACTCTGCATGGAAGTTAAATAAGCAGGGTGACAATACACAGCCTTGACGTACTCCTTTTCCTATTTGAAACCAGTCTGTTGTTCCATGTCCAGTTCTAACTGTTGCTTCCTGACCTGCATACAGATTTCTCAAGACTCAGGTC
>NW_011494810.1:5092040-5092509 GCF_000754665.1 Bison bison bison | reverse complement strand
TCATCAGGCACTCTATCTATCAGATCTAGGCCCTTTAATCTATTTCTCACTTCCACTGTATAATCATAAGGGATTTGATTTAGGTCTTATCTGAATGGTCTAGTGGTTTTCCCTACTTTCTTCAATTTAAGTCTGAATTTGTCAATAAGGAGTCCATGATCTGAGCCACAGTCAACTCCTGGTCTTGTTTTTATTGACTGTATAGAGCTTGCCCATCTTTGGCTGCAAAGAATATAATCAATATGGTTTCGGTGTTGACCATCTTGTGATGTCCATGTGTAGAGTCTTCTCTTGTGTTGTTGGAAGAGGGTGTTTGCTATGACCAGTGCATTTTCTTGGCAAAAGTCTATTAGTCTTTGCCCTGCTTCATTCTGTATTCCAAGGCCAAATTTGCCTGTTACTCCAGGTGTTAGTTGCCTTCTTACTTTTGCATTCCAGTCCCCTATAATGAAAAGGACATCTTTTGGGG
>NW_011494810.1:5091101-5091940 GCF_000754665.1 Bison bison bison | reverse complement strand
GTTTCTCATGATGTACTCTGCATGGAAGTTAAATAAGCAGGGTGACAATACACAGCCTTGACGTACTCCTTTTCCTATTTGAAACCAGTCTGTTGTTCCATGTCCAGTTCTAACTGTTGCTTCCTGACCTGCATACAGATTTCTCAAGACTCAGGTCAGGTGGTCTGGTATTCCCATCTCTTTCAGAATTTTCCACAGTCTATTCTGATCCACACAGTCAAAGGCTTTGGCATAGTCAATAAAGCAGAAATAGATGATTTTCTGGAACTCTCTTGCTTTTTCCATGATCCAGCGGATGTTGGCAATTTGATCTCTGGTTCCTCTGCCTTTTCTAAAACCAGCTTGAACATTAGGAAGTTCACAGTTCAGGTACTGCTGAAGCCTGGCTTGGAGAATTTTGAGCATTAGTTTACTAGCACGTGAGGTGAGTGCAATTGTGCAGTAGTTTGAGCATTCTTTGGCATTGCCTTTCTTTGGGATTGGAATGAAAACTGACCTTTTCCAGTCCTGTGGCCACTGCTGAGTTTTCCAAATTTGCTGGCATATTGAGTGCAGCACTTTCACAGCATCATCTTTCAGGATTTGGAATAGCTGAACTGGAATTCCATCACCTCCACTAGCTTTGTTCGTAGTGATGCTTTCTAAGGCCCACTTGACTTCACATTCCAGGATGTCTGGCTCTAGGTGAGTGATCACACCATCGTGATTATCTGGGTCATGAAGATCTTTTTTGTACAGTTCTTCTGTGTATTCTTGCCACCTCTTCTTAATACCTTCTGCTTCTGTTAGGTCCATACCATTTCTGTCCTTTATCAAGCCCATCTTTGCATGAAATGTCC
>NW_011494810.1:5086288-5090743 GCF_000754665.1 Bison bison bison | reverse complement strand
TTCTTCTGAGGGATTCCTGCCCACAGTAGTAGATATAATGGTCATCTGAGTTAAATTCACCCATTCCAGTCCATTTTAGTTTGCTGATTCCTAGAATGTCGACATTCACTTTTGCCATCTCTTGTTTGACCACTTCCAATTTGCCTTGATTCATGGACCTGACATTCCAGGTTCCTATGCAATATTGTTCTTTACAGCATCAGACGTTGCTTCTATCACCATTCACATCCACAGATGGGTATTGTTTTTGTTTTGGCTCCATCCCTTCATTCTTTCTGGAGTTATTTCTCCACTGATCTCCAGTAGCATATTGGGCCCCTACTGACCTGGGGAGTTCCTCTTTCAGTATCCTATCATTTTGCCTTTTCATACTGTTCACGGGGTTCTCAAGGCAAGAATACTGAAGTGGTTTGCCATTCCCTTCTCCAGTGGACCACATTCTGTCAGATCTCTCCACCGAGTCCCACCCGTCTTGGGTTGTCCCACGGGCATGGCTTAGTTTCATAATTGGTTCCGGGGTCAGACTGAGTCCGACGTAAAATCTGGCTGGGTCAAAGTCAGTCCAAATTAAAGTGAACTGGTAGTAGTGTGAGGCCTCAAGTAAATTAAAATTTGTTTTAAGGCTGAACCAGCAGTTTAAATTTACCACAGATAATCTTGAATTACGGTGGCTGCAGTGCGGGAAGTTGAACAATCTCAGGCTTTACCGGTGTACTAAGAGCGGCGGCAGCTGAGACCGGCGCACTAAGAGCAGCCGAGCGGAGCTACCCCACGTCCGAGGTCAGGGGCAGAAGCTGGGAGGACCCCATGCCCGAAGGGCGGCGGCCAAGAAGAGTTACCCCACGTCCGAGGTCAAGGGCAGCGGCCGAGAGTGCCAGGCTGCAACAACGCAGGAAGGGAGAGAAGAGCTACCCAAGTCCGAGGTCAGGGGCGGTGGCTGGGAGGAGCTACCCTGAGTCAGAGGTCAGGGGCGGTGGTGGAGAGGAGATACCACTGGAATGAGGTCAGGGGCCACGGCCATGAGGAGCTACCCCACGCCCCCACGCCTGAGGCCAGGGGCAGCGGCCGGGAGGACCAACCCCACGTCCAAGGTGCAGTGGCTGCGAGGGCTTAGGAGGGCCTAGAGGAGCTATCCCATGTTGAAGGTCAGGAAGGGCGGTGGTGAGAAGATACAGCTCGTCCAAGGTAAAGAGCAGCGGCTGCGCTTTGCTGGAGCAGCCATGAAGAAATACCCCACACCCAAGGTAAGAGAAAAACTATTAACTTATCCAATTTAAAGTAAGGTGTAACAATTATATTGTAAACGCTATCAGTAAAATTATCAAAATAAATAATGTGCTGACGAGATAGTAGAGCTTCTATGGTTATGTGTCCTTAGTGACTACACTGAATGGCTTACAATTACACAGGGATTTTTAATATGGATCAGCACATGTCTCATTATTTTGTATTCCATACGTTTTTAGAGGAAAAGGCCATCAAGACCATGTATTTTTAAACTCACATCCCACTATTCCTTTCACATAGTGGGCCTTCTAGAAACATTTGGTGGACAAAATATATAGTGGTATACATAGCTTACTCCTTGGAAGGAAAGTTATGACCAACCTAGATAGCATATTGAAAAGCAGAGACATTGCCAACAAAGGTCCGTCTAGTCAAGGCTATGGTTTTTCCAGTGGTCATGTATGGATGTGAGAGTTGGACTGTGAAGAAAGCTGAGCACTGAAGAATTGATGCTTTTGAGCTATGGTGTTGGAGAAGACTCTTGAGAGTCCCTTGGACTGCAAGGAGATCCGACCAGTCCATTCTAAAGGAGATAAGCCCTGGGTGTTCTTTGGAAGGAATGATGCTGAAGCTGAGGCTCCAATACTTTGGCCACCTCATGCAAAGAGTTGATTCACTGGAAAAGACTCTGATTCTGGGAGGGATTGAGGGCAGGAGGAAAAGGGGACGACAGAGGATGAGATGGCTGGATGGCATCACTGACTCGATGGACGTGAGTTTGAGTGAACTCCAGGAGTTGGTGATGGACAGGGAGGCCTGGCGTGCTGTGATTTGTGGGCTCGCAAAGAGTCAGACACGACTGAGTGACTGAACTGAACTGAACTGATACATTACCAGGGTGGAAATTAACAAATATTTGATCATTTAAGGAAAAATAAATTAAAATAATGAATATATAAAGAATATTATCATATTAATTATTTCAATTGTGGAATACAATGTATTTTTCCATTTCCTTATATTATTTTCAAATTTGTTCATCAAAGTTTTAGAGTTTTCAGAGTATAGTTTTTAAACCTCCTTGGTTAATTTTATTCCTAGATATTTTATTATTTTGATGCAGTTTTAACTGGGACTGCTTTTTGATTTTCCTTAACAGTTATTATCAAAAAACAATAAATTGCCATATACTAATCAGTGTATTATTAATATGCTGAATCCTGAAACTTTACTGAATTAATTTGTTACTCTTTCACAGAATTAGAACAAATAATGCTAAAATTTGCATGGAAGTATAAAACTTCAAATTGCCAAAGCAATCTTGAAAAAAAGAACAAAGCTGGAGATATCACATTCCCTGACTTCAGACTATATGACAAAGCTTCAGTCAACAAAAGAGCGTGGTATTTTAGTCTTTTAGTTGCAATGGTAAATGGGATTTATTCCTTAATAAATAAAGAAGAACTGGACAACTATGTGTAAAAGAATGAAATTAGAACACCATACACACAGATAAAATGGATTAAATACCATTCTTAGAAGAAAACAGGCAGGCCATTGTATGACATAAATCATAGTAAGATCCTTTATGATCTTCCTCCTAGAATAATGGAAATAAAAATAAATAAATGGGATCTAATTAAACTTAAAAGCTTTTGCACAGCAAAGGAAACTATAAACACAGTGATAAGACAACCCCCAGAATGGGATAACATAATAGCAAATGAAAGAACTGACGAAGGATTAATTTCCAAAATACACAAGCAGATCATATAATTCAATAACAGAAAAACAAACAATCCAATCAAAAAGTAGGCAAAAGACCTTACAACAGACATTTCTGCAAAGAAGACACACAGATGGCTAATAAACACATGAAGAGATGCTCAATACTACTCATTATCAGAGAAATGAAAATCAAAATGACAATGAGCTATAGCCTCACACCAGTGAGAAAGGCCATAATCAAACAATCCATAAACAACAAATGCTGCAGTGGGTGTAGAGAAAAGGGAATCCTCTTGCATTGCTGGTAAGAGTAAAATTTGATACAGCCGCTATGGAAGACAGTATGGAGAATCCTTAAAAAAAATAGGAATAAAACCACCATATGACCCAATAATACCACTTCTAGGCATGTACCTTGACAAAACCAAAACTGAAAAAGACACATGTATTCCAATGTTTATTGCAGCACTATTTACAATAGCTAGTACATGGAAGCAACCTAGATATCCATTGATGACTGGATAAAGAAACTATGGTACTTATATACAATGGAATACTACTCAGCCATAAAAAGGAACACATTTGAGTCAATTCTAACAAGGTGGATGAACCTAGACCCTGTTATACAGAGTGAAGTAAGAGAAAAACAAATGTTGTACATTAATGCATATGTATGGACTCTAGAAGGAAGGTACTGATGAAACTGTTTTCAAAGCAGCAATGGAGAACACAGAGATAGAGAAAACACTTATGGACAAGGGTAGGGGAAAAGAGGGAGCGGATGAGATGAATGGAGAGAGTAGCATGGAAGCATATATACTAACATATGTAAATAGATAGCCACTGGGAATTTGCTGTATGGGGATTCGAGGAACTCAAACTGGGGCTCTGTAATAACCTAGACAGGTGGGAGTGGGTGGGAGGTAGGAGAGAGTTTCAAGAGGGAGGGGACACATGTATACCTATGGTTAATGCATACTGATGCATAACAAAAATGAACCAATACCATAAAGCTATCATCAGTCAATTAAAAATAAATTTAAAAAATATGATACTGGCTTCAAAACAGACACAAAGAGTAACAGAATAGAAAGCCCCCAAATAACCCCACACACCGATAGTCAGTTAGCCTAAACAAAGAAGGCAAGAATAGAGAATGGAGAAAAGACACTCTCTTCAATAAGTAGTGCTGATAAAACTGGGCAACTAAATGTCAAAGAATGAGATTAAAATATTTCTTCATACCTTATACCAAAAACAAACTCAAAATGGATTAAAGACCTTAATATAAGACCTGAAATTTAAAAAAAAAACACAACAAACTCCTAGAAGAACACAGGTATAACAGTTAATGACATAAATTTTAGGAAACTTTTTTTTTTTTTTTTGCTCTGTATCCTAAGGCAAAATAAGCAAAAGCAAACATAAACAAGTGGCACCTAACTAAACTTAAATGCCTTTCATAGCAAAGCAAATCAGCAACAAAACAAAAAGAAGGCC
>NW_011494810.1:5083959-5086188 GCF_000754665.1 Bison bison bison | reverse complement strand
AGAGGTGTGTGTGTGTGCTGAGTCATGTCAACTCTTTGTGACCCCATGGACTGTAGCCTGCCAGACTCCTCTGCCCATGGGATTTTCCAGGTAAGAATCCTGGAGTGGGTTACCATTTCCTTCTCCAGGGGACCTTCCTGACCCAGGGATCAAACCCACGTTGCTTACGTCTCCTGCATTGGCAGGTGGGTTCTTTCCCACTGTACCACCTGGGAAGCAGCACTCAATGAGAGAGAATATTTTCAAATAACATGATCAAAAAGGGGTTAATATCCTAAATATATGAATAGCTCATATTGACTCAATATATTAAAAAAAAAAAAAAACTGATTATAAAACAGGCAGAACAGCTGAATAGCCAGTTTTCCAAGGAAGACAGACGACCAATGGGGATATGAAAAGATGCTCAACATTGGTACTCACCAGAGAAGTGCAAATTAAAACCACAGTGAGTTATCACCTCACACCTTTTACAATGGCTACTATCATCCAAAAGTCTACAAATAATAAATAATGGAATAGATGTAGAGAATGCTGTTGCTAAGTCGCTTCAGTCATGTCCAACTCTGTGCAATCCCATAGACGGAAGCCCACTGGGCTCCCCCGTCCCTGGGATTCTCCAGGCAAGAACACTGGAGTGGGTTGCCATTTCCTTCTCCAATGCATGAAAGTGAAAAGTGACAGGGAAGTCGCTCAGTTGTGTCTGACTCTTAGCGACCCCATGGACTACAGCCTACCAGGCTCCTCCGTCCATGGGATTTTCCAGGCAAGAGTACTGGAGTGGGGTGCCATTGCCTTCTCCAGATGTAGAGAATAGAGAACCCTTATATACTATTGGTGCAGATGTAAATTGGTGCGGCCACTTTGGAAAACAGTATGGAGGCTCTTCAAAAAACTAAAACTAGAACTACCATATGATCCAATAATTCCATTCTTGGGTATATATTCAAAGACAAGTGAAACAGCAATTTGAGAAGGTACATGCACCTCAGGGTTCATAGCAGCATTATTTACAACAGTAGAGATATGGAAGCAACCTAAATGTCCTGCAACAGGTGAATAGAAAAATGAGATTTTTGTTGTTGCTATTGTTGTTGTTTAGTCACTAAGTTGTGTCTGATTCTTTGTGACCCCATGAGTCCTCTGTCCAGTGGGTTTCCCAGGCAAGAATACTGGAGTGAGTTGCCATTTCCTTCTCCAGAAGATCTCCCTGACCCACGGATTGAACCTGCATCTCCTGCATTGGCTGGTGGACTCTTTACCAATGAGCCACCAGGGAAATTCTATCACTTATATATGTTTTCTAAAAAATAAAACAAAGAAATGTATATAACAAAACAGAAACAGACTCATAGATACAGAGAGGAGACTACTGGTTTCCAGTGAAGAGAAAAGTGAGGAAGGGGGAAAATAGGGTTGTGGGATTAAGAGATACGAGATACTAACTACTATGCATAAAACAGAAAAGTAATAAGGATATATTGCAAAGCACAGGAAGATATAGCCATTGTCTTGTAATAAACTTAAAGTGTAAGTGAAAGTCACTCAGTTGTGTTCGACTCTTTGTGACCCCCAGGGACTATATAGTCGATGGAATTCTCCAGGCCAGAATACTGGAGTGGGTAGCCTTTCCCTTCTCCAGGGGGTTTTCCCAACCCAGGGAACGAACCAAGGTCTCCTGCATTACAGGCGGATTCTTTACCAGCTGAGCCAAAATGGAAGCCCAAGAATACTGGAGTGGGTAGCCTTTCCCTTCTCCAGGGGGTTTTCCCAACCCAGGGAACGAACCAAGGTCTCCTGCATTACAGGCGGATTCTTTACCAGCTGAGCCAAAATGGAAGCCCAAGAATACTGGAGTGGGTAGCCTTTCCCTTCTCCAGGGGGTTTTCCCAACCCAGGGAACGAACCAAGGTCTCCTGCATTACAGGCGGATTCTTTACCAGCTGAGCCAAAATGGAAGCCCAAGAATACTGGAGTGGGTAGCCTTTCCCTTCTCCAGGGGGTTTTCCCAACCCAGGGAACGAACCAAGGTCTCCTGCATTACAGGCGGATTCTTTACCAGCTGAGCCAAAATGGAAGCCCAAGAATACTGGAGTGGGTACCCTATCCCTTCTCCAGCAGGTCTTCCAGTCCCAGGAATCGAACCAGGGTCTCCTGCATTACAGGCAGATTCTTGACCAACTGAGCTATGAGGGAGGCACACTGTAATAAATTTAAATGGAGTATAAT
>NW_011494810.1:5077010-5083859 GCF_000754665.1 Bison bison bison | reverse complement strand
AGTATAATATATAAAAATACTGAATCACTATATTGGATACCTGAAACTAATATGATATTGTAAATCAACTCATACTTCCAATTTTTTTTTATAAAAAGGTGTACACTGTTGAAAACAGAAGTAACAAGCAATTCAATAGCTCAGGGAAAGAGAACTAAAAATGATTTTTTGTGTGTGAATTAGATATACATTAATATCCTATGCATTAATACAAGGTACTTTATACATACAATCTCCAGAAATGAAGATGAGTTTTCAGAAAAATAATAAAGTATGGATGCCAGTTGGATAAAAATACATCTCAGGTGTGTACTGACTTTATTGTACAGTGCTCTACATAGTGGATAGTGTACTCATATGCCTATAAAGGAAAGATAGTGTCGCTGAGTAAGAAGAAACCTTGCAGAACTAATGTAATCACTTCCACTTCAGAAAACAAGCTTTCAAATCAGAGTTATTTCTAAGAAACTAGAACACATGAAGCTCGAAGTTCAAACACTGGAACTGTTGTTGAGTCTCAAAAGACACTGTCTCTTTCATCCACAGATGAATATACATAAAAGAATACATATATTCTTTTACTTGTGCTAAGTTCAAAATCTGACAAGTACTTTTCACTTATTTAGGACTACTGTGGATGGCATACATCTAGGGTGACTTAATATGGGTTTTTTCTCCCCAAATAGTTTAACTGTGGTAAAATACATATAATGTAAGATTTATCACCTCAACCATTTTTAAGTGTATAGTTAAACTGTATGCAAGATTAATTTTAAATGCACATTTTATAATATTTTGAATATTTACATTCTGCTGCTGCTGCTGCTAAGTCACTTCAGTCGTGTCCGACTCTGTGCGACCCCATAGACGGCAGCCCACTAGGCTCCCCTGTCCCTGGGTAGCCCTATCTATCTTTGCCAGGCAAGCTAAAGCAAACCTATGATTGCAGCTAGAATAAAAAAAATAAATAAATAAAGTCTGCTGATGAAATATTTTCCTTCACCTAGTTACCTCAGCAAAACAACAATGCATTCAATGTAATAAGTGTATTCACTTTACTGTAATCCTTTAAACAAAAGGTTGGTTGTTTCTCTGAATTGACAGATATCTCAGGATGTATACTCATGACCTTACATAGAAACCTCTAGAGCCAAAAACTGGTTCACTGGTTTGGCACCTGAGAGAAACAAGCAATCTCTTTGGGTTGATTTTATTTTTCCATGAGACAGCATATCTTAGACTTCATCTTAAATCTATCAATCTTACCCCGTCTGTAAGAACTATGTCTTTTAAAATGACAAAACTGTGTCTTCAACACCTTTAACTGCCTTAACCATGTTTGAAGCAGGGTCTCGGGTTACTACTATGAAAATAGAGAGGAAGTTACAGGCTGTGACGGGAATGTATATTAAATTAGATCCTTCCTGAGCTGGTAAAATATATGAAAAAAAAGAAATGAAAATAAGAAATAATAGTGCCAGTCATTCATCACTTTAGAGACATATTTTAAAATACCCATAAAATTCTATACAGTTCAGAAACTCTTCTCATTTTAACAATATTATGTCTCTGAAGACCTCATAATGGAAATAAATATTTGCAATGAAAGCTCACTTTGTACAGTAAGGGCAATTAGATTTTTTTAAACTATTCTTTCTTTATGTCACTTGCCCTGGTGAGTGACGAGGATTACATTGTGTATATAGTACATACTTGAGTAATGCAATTTTCCAACAGTTTTCTTTAAAATCTTGGCATGAACTGCAACTACAAAATAATTGTGTGCGTGGCAAGTGATCTTTAAAATCATTTTCCAAGATTGGTCTGCTTTCAGCAGAACCTTTTCGCTTTTGATTAATACTCTTTCCTGTTTTCTAGTTCAGAACACAGCTTCCTAGAGCTACAAATTCAGTTTATGGAGTGTCTTTGACCCGCAATCCACTGGATAAAAATAAGTGTCAATCCAGTGAAATGCAAAGATCTATTTCTTCAGCATCTTCAGGTTTTCATGGCCAATGCAGGGGCTCTGTAAATTTTCAGTTACTGTGTATGCACAAAGTGCCAAGAAAGAGAGTTAAAGTAGCATTAAAAAAAAAAATCTATTGTATTTCCTCTAATCTAGTCTGTCAGATGATTTTGGATGAAGTACCTATAGTGACAAGAGCTCAAGAGTTCACTCCAAGTTCTTCATAACACAGAACAAAAGGGAAGTTCATGCTGAAGGCCTTTGGGTTTATATTCATTCAATAACCCTTCAGAGTTACTACTTAGATTTCAGTAGCACCAAAACTCACACTACTTTCTCTCCTTACTCCCCTCATTAATATCCACTTAACCATATTCTGATTATTCTGAAAAAACACAGTGAGAACCAAAAGGTTTCAATTCATTAAAAACAGTCATCAATATTGACAACCACTTTGTCCTCATATCCAAAGGGCATCTGCCACAAGACTTGAAGTTAGAAGGAGCCAAGTTTTTATTTCTTCAAGTCTACTACTTATATTCAGTTCCCCCATTTCTTTCCTTGTACATATGCCACCATCCCTTGCTCTGCCACCCATGCATAACAATGCACACAATTCTTTATGACAGCTGAGGAAAGGGACAAAAAATGGGAGAGCTAGGAGCGGATGAGCTGTGGGAAACACTGTACATTGCTTTCAAAGCTTAAAACGCATGATAGGATATAAATTGTCTAAAAATACAAAATAATGTCAGTTCATCCCTGTTTCTGATACTTTAAGAATAGTACAGCACTTTCTGATATCCTGAAGGGTTGCAATACTCTAATGAAAAGCAGAAAAGCTATAAAGAATAATAGTGACAGTAAAACTTACTGATTAAGACATGGACTTTATCCCTGGTTCAAATAGTGACCCATCGTGTTGTTGGCTGTTTCCTTGGACAAGTCACTTAAAAGCTCTAAGTTATAATTACCGTCTTTACCTCAAAGATGAAGAAACTGAAGTTTAGAAAGTTTAAGTACAAGCTTACATGAGACGTAAATAAGACTTGAAACCAGATACATCTTAGTACAATAGTCCTGCCCTTTCTCATTATTATGACATGACCACCTCACCATGATTATACAGAATATTTTTTTCCTACATGTAAACCCTTCCATCTAGGGTCACAAGCATGTCAAGTGCTGAGCAAATTTTGTCTATTAAAACTATGTTCAATAATCTTAACTATGCAAGGCATTTCAGTCTGAGGTGTGGAACAGTTGGAGATGAGAAGAAAAGATCGGCATTGGTTAATGTGGACAGACCTCCTTGTGCAAAATTTGCAAAATTAATTAGCCTGATGTGATAATTTTTGAAAACTCTTAGTCAAGCTGCCATAAATATGTCCAAGAGTGTGCCTTCTCTTTATGTTTACATAATTTTACCCGAAAGATGAGCAATTACTATTCATGTACATTGGCTGTATTTAGGTGCAAATGAGGTTTCCATGATTTCACAAGTGTCCAAGATAATTATTGTTTTGGTGAACACAGGCCTGAGAGGCAGAGTCTTGGCAGCTGCAACTGAAGTGAAGAAAGCAGTTTCAATCTCCTGCGGCAGAACTGTCTCAGCAGGGGCTGGGCTCAGGATGATAAAAGAGAAAAGGACAAAGCAATCCATGGACCAGGAGGCTTCATGTAAATAAGAAGCACATGATTTTTATACGAAGGTGAAATCTATTTCTGTATCACTCTTTGTAACAAAACCTTTTGTCAGTGACATCCCTAACTTCACGTAGGGTGTATCTGCTACGACCTATGACAACTTACACTTTCCACAGCTTATTTTATTATTTTGTAGCTCTTTAGAAGTCATAGATCACTTTAATGTTGTTGCTGGAAGGATAACAAGTCATGATGAGTAGATCACAATATTTTTAAAACCACAATTTATATTCCATTTCACAATGAATAATTATGTGGGAGACAACCTAGTTAAACAGAAAAGGGTAAAGTAATTCAAGGGGCCAATTAGTAACTGCAAGCAACTGAATCACTTAAATATTATTTACGTTACCTTGGTTTTTCCAAGTAGGAAAAAAACGACCTAAATCTTTTTTAACTTCATGACCTCAACTACTAAAATTATATAAGAACTCATACACAATTTCCATGAAGTAAAGAAGAGTGGCAAACCCATAATTTTTGTCTATTTATTTTGAGTACATCCTCAAACAAATGTTGACTGACTTACTTTTGAAGGGAGTCTTATAAAATTGAATGTGGTGTGACATTTGTGCAGAATGCAATCCCTTACCATCTTGACACAAAGAGCATGGATAAAGTGATGACTTTTAAGTAATTATAGATTAAGATGACTGACTTCAGATAGATAAGTTTAAAGTGATGGGTATTTTTAGATAATTGAATAAGTCAACTAGAGCAGAATAAAATAATGTAGTTAGATTGTATCACTATTATTTATGATAGTTTTGTGATGAGACTCTCTTTTTCTAGGAATCTATAGAAAATGTAGACAAATGTTGACGCTGGAAATCTGCTTGTATTTTATTTTGACAGCATTTTGTCACCTCTAGTTTGATAGATGTAGGAAATCTCCTGAGACTTATTGATTCTGAATGCACTAGTAGGAAAAAATTCATTTGCAAGGGAAATACTTGACACAGAGAATAAGGTACCATTTATGCAAAATTCAAAAAAAAAAAAAACAACACAAATTGTGTCGACTGTAGTCTTTTATAAATATTTATGATACTAATTACAGAAATTTGTCCTAGTTTGCTAGTGAATGGGCTAACCAAATCTCATTAGAAAAATAAAAATTCAGTAAGCAGAATCTTATTACATCTATAAACTAGGATGGGCATAGTATTTGAATGTCTTAACTTAAATGTCCTTATATACATTATTTGACAAACTGAAAAGAAAAATATAATCCTGATGCACAAAAGCAGATATAAACAATCAATCAGAATATTTTAGAGTACCAAGCCAGGCATTTCAATGATCTTGACTGAGCTATAATCATCAAATAATATGTTCTCTACCTGCTTCTGATTTATAATAAATAATCCTAGAATTGGTGTCAGTATATTTCTTTCTCCAATTAATCAGCTAATTAGTCAAGTAATGTCAGTATTTACAGAACATTTTTTTTTTTATCAGAAATATGTCTTTTGTGCTTTGAACATCATCATCAAAAAAGTAAAAAGATTTCTCCCACAAAATGAGAGAAAACATTTACAAATCATATTATCTGATAAGGGACTTGTACTTCAGAACACACAAAGAACCCTTACAACTCACTAATAAAATAGGCAATTCACACACTTTACTAATGAGAAAGGGGGTCTTCACTGGTGGCTCAGTGGCAAAGAATCTGCCTGCTAATGCAGGGGGCACTGGTTCAATTCCTTATCCAGGAAGATCCCACATGCTATGGAGCAAATAAGCCTGTGCACCACAACTTTTGAGCCTGAGCTCTAGAGCCCTGGAGTCGCAACTACTGAGCCCATGTGCTGCAGCTACTGAAGCACACCAGCCCAGAGCTGGTGCTCCACAACAAGCAGAGCCACTGCAGTGAGAAGCCTGCTACTGCAGCTAGAGAGTAGCCCCCACTCACCACAACTTGGGGAAAGCCCATGCACAGCAGAGAAAACTCAATGCAGCCAAAAATAAATGAATAAATACAATTATTAAAAATGAGTATCTGAATGCATATTTCCTCAAAGAAACAGTTTCTCAAAATGTGAACCATAGAACTAGAAGATGATCAATAATTCTATTCCTAGATATCTACCCTAAATAAAATGAAAAGATATATTGCAAAGCAATTATCCTCCAACCAAACATTTTTTAATCTAATTAATATAAAAAACATACATTTACACAAAAGCAAATACATGAATATTCATAGTAGCATTATTCATAGTAGCTGTGAAGTAGAAACATGCTAAATGCCTATCAACTGATGAATGGATAAATATATGGTATATACATACAATGGAAAATTACCATCAGTAAAAAGGAATTAAGTACTGAGATATACTAGAACCTGGATAAACCTCAAAAACTCCATACTAAATGAAAGAGGCCACTTACAATGGCCATGTACTATTTAACTCCATTAACATAAAACATCCACAACAGTCAAACCTATAGAGACAGAAATTAGGAGTTGATTAGTGCTAGCCAGAGAGGTGAATAGGGAGCTCCTACTATTTGCTGCATTGTTTCTAGAGTGATGATTATGATGGTTACATTACTTTCAATATACTGGAAACCCATGAATTATATACTTAAATAGGTGAATTTTATGATGTGCAAATTATATCTCATAAAGCTATTTAAAAAGATTGTGTCCTTTTCTTTCTGTATTTGTATAACCCATATTCGAGATTACTTAACTACTTTTATTTTTTGTTTATTGCTTAATGTTATTTTTTAAAATATAGTTTTAATTTTCATATGGAAATAGCCCATTCAAAACTCATTGTTGGATGAAAATTCACTTGAATTAGTAAAACTTAATAGAATCATATCTACAGAAAAACCTCAAACACTTTATAAGAATTATCAGTTTGGGTATTCCATGTCATGCTGCTGTTACTGCTGCTAAGTCACTTCAGTCGTGTCCAACTCTGTGCGACCCCGTGGACAGCAGGCCACGAGGCTCCTCCATACACAGGATTCTCTAGGCAAGAATGCTGGAGTGGGTTGCCATTTCCTTCTCCACCATGTCATGCTAGAAAATAATAAATTTCTTGATTCATATTAAATATGGGAATACCAGACCACCTGATCTGCCTCTTGAGAAATTTGTATGCAGGTCAGGAAACAACAGTTAGAACTGGACATAGAACAACAGACTGGTTCCAAAT
>NW_011494810.1:5075076-5076762 GCF_000754665.1 Bison bison bison | reverse complement strand
TCTGGTCCCATCACTTCATGGGAAATAGATGGGGAAACAGTAGAAACAGTGTCAGACTTTATTTTTCTGGGCTCCAAAATCACTGCAGATGGTGACTGCAGCCATGAAATTAAAAGACGCTTACTCCTTGGAAGGAAAGTTATGACCAACCTAGATAGCATATTGAAAAGCAGAGACATTACTTTGCCAACAAAGGTCCATCTAGTTAAGGCTATGGTTTTTCCAGTGGTCATGTATGGATGTGAGAGTTGGACTGTGAAGAAGGCTGAGCGCTGAAGAATTGATGCTTTTGAACTGTGGTGTTGGAGAAGACTCTTGAGAGTCACCTGGACTGCAAGGACATCCAACCAGTCCATTCTGAAGGAGATCAGCCTTGGGATTTCTTTGTAAGGAATGATGCTAAAGCTGAAACTCCAATACTTTGGCCACCTCATGCAAAGAGTTGACTCATTGGAAAAGACTCTGATGCTGGGAGGGATTGGGGGCAAGAGGAGAAGGGGAGGACAGAGGATGAGATGGCTGGATGGCATCACTGAGTCGATGGACATGAGTCTCAGTGAACTCCGGGAATTGGTGATGGACAGGGAGGCCTGGCGTACTGCGATTCATGGGGTCACAAAGAGTCCCACACGACTGAGTGACTGATCCAATCTGATCTGATCTGATTAAATGTGAGGCCAATGTTTTGCATCCGTCTAAAGGTTTTATTTTTTTGGTATTTTTTAATTTTTCTCATTCTTTTTTTCAGTTTTTTTTTTAACTTTACAATATTGTATTGGTTTTGCCATATATCAACATGAATCCGCCACAGGTATACACGTGTTCCCCATCCTGAACCCTCCTCACTCCTCCCTCCCCGTACCATCCCTCTAAAGGTTTTTAAATGTGTGTGATTAGGGAAGAATATTAAACTAAGATTCTAGGCTTCAGATATTTAGAAAGAGTAGTTATTAGATGGTTCAAAATCTGATAAATTTTATAGTTAGGAATGCTAGTGAAGGAAAGGAAAGAACCTCAGGGTATCTGAAAAAACTTTTAAGTAAAGTCTATTTGTTGAAGTCACATAAAGGAATAAAAAGGTAGTGAAAAGTAGCAAATAGGAACAAATAATAGATGGTAATACATTTCAGGTATTTTTATTGAGAGAGAAAGAACAGATTTTTTAAAAAGAGAAGAAAGAAATAGAACTAATGAAACAAAGCATTGGGTGATTGATTTTCCTAACTGCCTCATGGTAAAGTAAATTGGGATCAGTTTTCCATGATAAATAAAAGACTACTGGAAAAAATTTACTTTACCATTAGTCATAAGATACATATTTCAGCCTTATGGAGGCAGGAGGGCACAGAGAGGCAGCTGAAATCAGGCCACCTGTGTTGAATTGTATCCCTCTTACTGACAGCAACTTGAGGAAGTTAATTAATTTCTATTTTCTTTGTTTCCACATGCAAATATCATAGAGTGATATCTGTACATCTTAGATATATGCTTTGGTTCAGTTCAGTCACTCAGTTGTGTCCGACTCTTTGAGACCCCATGAATCGCAGCACACCAGGCCTCCCTGTCCATCACCAACTCCCGGAGTTCACTCAAACTCATGTCTATGGAGTCGATGATGCCATCCAGCCATCTCCTTCTCTGTTGTCCCCTTTTCCTCCTGCCCCCAATCCCTCCAAGTATCAGAGT
>NW_011494810.1:5064078-5074976 GCF_000754665.1 Bison bison bison | reverse complement strand
TGATCCTTGTTTTCTGAATGTTGAGCTTTAAGCCAACTTTTCCACTCTCGTCTTTCACTTTCATCAAGAGACTTTTGAGTTCCTCTTCACTTTCTGCATTAAGGGTGGTGTCATCTGCATATCTGAGGTTATTGATATTTCTCCCAGCAATCTTGATTCCAGCTTGTGCTTCTTCCAGTCCAGCGTTTCTCATGATGTACTCTGCATATAAGTTAAAAAAGCAGGGTGACAATATACAGCCTTGACATACGCCTTTTCCTATTTGGAACCAGTCTGTTGTTCCATGTCCAGTTCTAACTGTTGCTTCCTGACCTGCATATAGGTTTCTCAAGAGGCAGGTCAGGATATATGGTATGCTATAATATAAGGCTATTAGATAGGACTCTATTACTAGATGGCACTTTAACAACAGAAATATAACTTAACCTCATTGATGAATGAGCAAGTAAGCACAGTGATGTCTAAGATTTCTTCCAGTTCAAATTTTATGCCATCCATTTTTTAAAAAATTTAGGATCTAGTATTAACAGTTTGATCTGTAGGCTGGCCTGCAAGTGGTGAAGATCAGACCCATGAATTCTATCCCCACAATTTGAATAGTCAGAGAAACCTCAGGTAGACTGTGAATGAGGAAAATGCCCAGTGGAAAAATCTAGAATAACACAAATCTATCTGTGATGGCCTTTTTACTGCATCAAATTAATTACTACAGTGATGAAAAGGAGTATAGCAGCTATTTTTGTAATACTGTATACACATCATCTTCTGGTTCTTCAATCAAACACTACCATGGGCACTGCTGTGAGGGGACTATGCAGAAGTTATTAAAGTGCTAATTAGCTGACTTGAAGTAAGAGAGGCTACGCTGGTGGACCTGACAATCAGTAGAAGCCTTTTAAAAGCAGACTTAGGCACCCCCTGAGACATATTCCAACAATTGGTGATCTACAATTTATTTTTCCTTTACTGGATTTTCCTTTCCTTATTACTTCTGAAAACAGCTTCATTCAGGGCCCATGGGGGTTTCAGTCTGCTCATGATCTTGCCTTCCTGACCATCTTTCCTCTGGATTGCAGACTTCCATCATTAGTTCCCACAACCACGTGTTCCTTGTAAGTTTTCTCTCCTTTTCCCACTGACAGATAGACTACACTTTTGATTAGACAAGACATTGACTACTTTTTTGATTAGACATTTCTAAGAGGTCCAGAAAATGTTTCTTTCTGTCCTCTCCGCTTTGGTTCTTAATTCATCTGCTCATGGCAAAGCACTTCCTCCATAACAATACAAAGGCCTAGGCATTGTTGTTGCTGTCCAGCTGATGAAATTCTAACTGAGAAAATAAACTAATAAAAAAGACCAGATATCAAGGAGTAAGTAAAAGTTAACAGATATAAATTCAGATTGCCTTATAAATCTAAATTTTCACCTTTAACTGCATATGCTTGATCTTTACACATAATATCACAGTTCTTGAAGTTTTCTGCAACTCATATGAATTTTAGATTGTTTTTATTCTTTCTGTTAAAAAAAAAATGCCAATGGGATTCTGATGAAGACTGCAGTTAATCTGTAGATTGGATAATAAGGATATCTTAATAATATAACATCTCTAATCCATAAACATGAGATTTCTTTCCATTTATTTGTCTTCAATTTTTATCAATATTTTATAGTCATATATATATGGATATTCCATCTTCTTAGTTAAGGTATTCCTAAATGTTTTATTCTTTTTATCTTACTATAAATGGAAAAATAAAGAAATTTCATCCAAATCAGAGAGGAAGAAATAAAATTATCTCTGCTTGCAGATGACATGATGTTATGTGCACAAAATCCTAATGATGCCACATATCCAAAACAAACAAACAAAAAAATCTGTTAGCACTAATAAACTCAGTTGAGGATGCAAAATCAACATGCAAAAATCAGTTGTACCACTATACAGTAACAAGAAACTAAATATGAAAAAAACAATCTCTTGTATTTTTAATTATTTATGTTAATCATCTTTGGGACATATAGGACAGTTTCCAGTAAAGAATGTTCCAGAAAATATGTGATTCTAAAGGTGTACTATACACAAATGCAGTTTTGTTTGTGAGAAAGTTCCAAAAAACTTCCTTCTGTTAAGGAAGTCAGAGTAGTGTTCAGAGAAGAGCTACACAGATGATAAACAATTGGAATATAGGAGCCGTTTCAGGAGCTAAAGAAACTGAGACTATGTCTGGAGACTATTAAAGCAGAGGATTGTAACTTCTTGTTTTCCAGAAAGTCCTGGAAAACAAGAATAAAGAAAATGGATTTACACAGAATGAGCCATATTAAAAATACATAAAATTGTCTTGGTAGTGACTATTGTTAATTACAGAAATGATTCAGGCCATAGACTCTCCTTCTTGGCAGACTTATAAAAAGTAAATGGTTTTGGTTCAACTGGGAGAAAAGGTAATGAAAGAATGGATCTCTGATGGATCCTATCAAGGTTCATTAATAGAAAACAACTGCTTAAAGGAACTTTTGAAGAAATAATATATCTCTTCAAAATAACTTGCAAACTGAATCAGTGATAACAAGTGACTGGCAGGTATCTCAAGGCTACAAAGGATATTTTTTTATCCAATGTATTTTAATGAACAAAACAGATTTATGAACTCATGATTTGCTACATGTATAATTTTGGAAAGCTCTACAAATGTACTGTAAATTAGATGCCAGTCCAGGATCAATGCACGATACTGGATGCTTGGGGCTAGAGCATTGGGACGACCCAGAGGGATTGTATGGGGAGGGAGGAGGGAGGAGGGTTCAGGATGGGGAACACATGTATACCTGTGATGGATTCATTTTGATATTTGGCAAAACTAATACAATTATGTAAAGTTTAAAAATAAAATAAAATTAGAAAAAAAAAAGAAAGAAGAAAAAAAATAATAAAAATAAAATAAAATTTAAAAAATAAATAAAAGTAAAACAAAAACAAAAAACAAAAAAAATAAAATAAAAGATATAGACACATTTAAGGGAGTAAGTGTGCAAAAGCCACATTATATACTATGGAAAGCATTCATCTCTCTACATAATATCTAAAGTACTTTCAAAGCTTGAGTATAGCAGATTGTTACAAATATAATAAATTTTATTAGAAAAGAAATCCAATACTTAGAAAGGTTAAAAAACAGAAATGATCCTCATCCTTGAGAATTCAAAATCTAAAAGTGAATCTGATTCAGTTCAGTTCAGTTCAGTCTCTCAGTCGTGTCCGACTCTTTGCGACCCCATGAATCGAAGCACGCCAGGCCTCCCTGTCCATCACCAACTCCCGGAGTTCACTCAGACTCACGTCCATCGAGTCAGTGATGCCATCCAGCCATCTCATCCTCTGTCATCCCCTTTTCCTCCAATACTTAATTGCCTAATGCACAAAAATGTGATGCTAGAAGTACAAAGAGTTGTAGGTGCATAGAAGATGGAGTTACAGCCTCTACTAGGGAACAAAATATTCAAAATGGATTTTATAGAATGAGCAAGAGTTTCTCAAACACATAAGGCAGTGGGCAGGCTAAGTAGAGAAAACCACAAAGGCATAGAAGAGAGAGAGAGAGGATGATATGCCAAAGAATCTGAAAAGTTTAGTATGCCTGGAAGGCAAAGTAACCACAGGAATAGCAGAATATTAGTTAGAACCAGACTATAAAGATACCCTTGCCTGGAGAATTCCGTGGACAGAGGAGCCTGGTGGGTTGCTGTCCATGGGGTCGCACAGAGTCGGGCACAACTGAAGTGACTTAGCAGCAGCAGCAGAATAAAGGTAAAGTGTCTGGACTTAAACTGTTCAATGAAAATTCATGTGTAAATTAGTTTCCTTAGTCTCAACCCCACAGTTCTAATTGGGAAGATGACTGTGTTGCAGCTTTTCAAGGATCAAAGTTTGAGAACCTAGAATACAAGGCAATGGGGAACCAAAGAAATTCAAATTTTTGTGTTCCTGGGAAACCTAACAAACTCTTCCAGAAAATTTGTAAGAAGAGTCAATTACACCACTTTTCTTGATCCACAAATGGTTTCAAAAAGTGCTCAACAGGACAATAATGTCAACTGTGCCCCTAGACTGGAGAAGAAAACAGACAAATCTACAAAAATCTCCCAGGTCTAAATTCACTGGACAGTGCATTGGAAAATGACTGGATTTTTCTTCAGTTCCAAAGAAACAGAAGATACTTGGGCAAATAAAGTAAGGTTGATTAATTTACATGCATAGCTGCCTTCCAGGCTAACTGTCATCCATTTGACAGGATGAAGCAGCCTGCCATTCCAAACACGACTATTTCATAGCAAAACCATGACTCTTACCAATAAATAGCATCAAGGGTTGGCAAAGAGGGCAGTGAGAGATGTTTATAGTCGTGTTGCCACCGGATAAATACCCCCAACACCTGAAGTTAGCCTTGAGTGACAAAGCTTTTCAGAGGAAATATATAAGATATAAGGCTTTCAGTAAGTCAAAGATATTTAAGTCCTTGACTCTCAAATAACCATTAAGTGCTTTTGTAATTTTTAAAATGTGATGTGAAAAATGGTTAAAGATAATATGAATGATCTGCTATTGCTTATATGATGAGAGAAACTAAAGACTGCATATTTTAGGACTTAATCCAATTGTATGGATTTGGGAAACAATGAAACCTAGGAGTAGAGATCACTTAGGCGGTATACTTGTACTCAGAACATGAACTAATGAAAGGCTAAAAATAAATAATTATAGGAATATATGTAGGGGTAGAAATATGAATCATTTGCCTCTAGGATAAAATTTTAATCATATGCCTTATAAAGTAAACATAATGACTTTTTTGGAGCCATACATAATTGATATAAGTAATGCAATAAAAAATACTTTGTAAACCTTTGCTGGGATTAAAAAAAAAAAACAAAAAACACCTTTTATAAATCAAGAGGGAGAGAGACCAGTTTAGTCAGGTCCTTTTTATTAGTCTGAAATGAAACATACCTTAACAGAAAGTCCAGAATACCTGAACTGAATTCAGAATCGGCATTTTCAAATTTTCCATCTTTTTACTGCAGCTTTATTGTTTCTTACGCTTACTCCTTGGAAGAAAAGTTATGACCAACCTAGATAGCATATTGAAAAGCAGAGACATTACTTTGCCAACAAAGGTCCATCTAGTCAAGGCTATGGTTTTTCCAGTGGTCATGTATGGATGTGAGAGTTGGACTGTGAAGAAGGCTGAGTACTGAAGAATTGATGCTTTTGAACTGTGGTGTTGGAGAAGACTCTTGAGAGTCCCTTGGACTGCAAGGAGATCCTACCAGTCCATTCTGAAGGAGATCAGCCCTGGGATTTTTTGGAAGGAATGATGCTAAAGCTGAAACTCCAGTATTTTGGCCACCTCATGTGAAGAGTTGACTTGTTGGAAAAGACTGATGCTGGGAGGGATTGGGGGCAGGAGGAGAAGGGGACGACAGAGGATGAGATGGCTGGATGGCATCACTAACTCCTTGGACGTGAGTCTGAGTGAACTCCGGGAGTTGGTGATAGACAGGGATGCCTGGCGTGCTGCGATTCATGGGGTCGCAAAGAATCGGACACAACTGAGCGACTGAACTGAACTGAAAGAATTATGAATTCCTAGTATACCATAACTTCATGTGAAAGTGTAGTCGCTCAGTAATGTCTGACTCTTTGCAACCCCATGGACTGTAGCTTACCAGGTTCCTCTGTCCATGGAATTCTCTAAGCAAGCATACTGGAGTGGATTGCTATTTCCTTCTCCAGGGAATCTTCCCAACCAAGGGACCGAACCTGGGTCTCCCACCTTATGGGCAGATTCTTATTGTCTGAGCCACCAGGGAAGTCTAAGAATATTGGAGTAAGTTAGTTGCCATGCCCTCTTCCATGGTTACATGGAATCTTCCCAACCCAGGGACTGAACCAGTGTCTCTTGTGTCTCCCGCATTGTCAAGCAGGTTCTTTACCACTAGCACCACCTGAGGAGCCCGTAACTTTATACTTAGGTGTGAATATAAAACCATTGAAGAATTATCTAAGTATTATATAACAAGGAAGATTCTAGTATTTATTGTGACTAAAAAATATGGGAATAACAAAAAATGGATACTTTTTAAATGAGATAAGAAAATATTTGATCAGAAAGTCAATATTATGGATTCATATATGTACAAATAATAATTTACACTTAATTTTAGTGTGATCATTGGCACAATAAATCCAGAACATTCCATCACAATACATGTACACGCTTATACTCACTTATTTTCTAACTCTCTTCTATTTTCAAAGTATGGACAACTTACCAATTATTCTAGTCATGATGTGCTCTGTCTTCAAATTATCATTCTTATCCAGTCAGGGTGTTTGTTGTTCTGAATGTTCTAAGTAAGTACTTTAATTCAATGGTTTTCTAGGTTATGTGTAAACCGAATTCAGATGCAGAACATACCTCTTATATATAGAAAAAAATTTCAACAGTATCATACAAAATAAAGTTTATTTATTTCTCTGATTATTATTCAGTACATGACAATTTACTTCTCATGAGTGCAATACCATTGAAAATGCTAATGCCTGTGTTTGAGAGACACAGGGCACAGCAGAAAATCAAATTTTGCCCATCTGAATTATAAAGATGCTTGCTGTTATTTCATTATCTGGGTATCAGTTTCCCATTGATCTCAACTTATTTTCAAAAACACTGGCTTGATTACATAGATATAGAGTTTGGGCCATTAGTAAATTCTGTTAGTAGTCTTCTCTGAAGACCAGAGGATATCATCATTTGGTATAATGTGTGTAATATCAAGAAAAAGAACATGAAATTGAAAGATATTCATTGTTAGATTTAGGGACAGGAGTAAGTTCCAGACAAATAAATAAACTTACAGCTATGTTTTGCAGCATTCTGTGCATGTAAGCTAAGTTGTTTCAGTCATGTCCAACTCTGTGTGACCCCATGACCTGTAGCCTGCCAGGCTCCTCTGTCCATGGGATTTTTCAGGCAAGAATACTGGAATGGGTTGCCATGCCCCTTCATTTTCTGCTAAAGGTTTTTCAAATGAATAATAAAGAAATACCTGACTTGCGTTTGCTGAAATTAGAAATTTCTGGACCTCAGATAACAGAGATCCCTTTGGTATTCAGCTCTATATAGTCTGTAAACAGCAGGATAAAGAAAGTTACTTTAAAAGCTTTTTTAATGAATTAAATTATTTCAAACACGGGCTTCTCATTACTTATTATATCTGATGCTGGCTCATCTCCGTTGTCAACTTTTATGTCCATCACATCACACTGAAAATCTACAGCCTGATATAATGACAAATGGTAACAGAGTTTCTTTTTCTTACAAGCCTTACTCTGCTAGTATCAAGTAAAGATAGCATCATCTATTATTCTTATTACTGAGGACATGTCATTAAGTGGAATCTTATGTTTCAGAACTATTTCCATGAGGTCCCAATTTTATAAAGAGAGAAGATAAGTGAATTCACTTTAGTTTTCTTGGAAGGGATTATAAAACCAAAAACGTATAAGGAATACAGCTAAGTGGACTTTACTAGGATCAAAATAAAGCTCTTGATATATCAATGCCTATGTCCTAGCTCAGTTCCCCTCTTGTCTTCCTCAGCTCTACTGAGGACTGCCAGCCTTCCAATCAGAATGATAACTGGCTACAGAAGGCTACTCAGTTCAGTTCAGTCGCTCAGTCGTGTTCAACTCTGAGACCCCATGAATTGCAGCACACCAGGCCTCCCTGTCCATCACCAACTCCTGGAGTTCACTCAAACTCATGTCCATCCAGCCATCAGTCAGTGATGCCATCCAGCCATTCCATCCTCTGTCGTCCCCTTCTCCTCCTGCCCCCAATCCCTCCCAGCATCAGAGTCTTTTCCAATGAGTCAACTCTTCGCATGAGGTGGCCAAAATATCGGAGCCTCAGCTTCAGCATCATTCCTTCCAAAGAACACCCAGAGCTGATCTCCTCTAGAATGGACTGGTTGGATCTCCTTGCAGTCCAACACCACACTTCTCCAACACCACAGTTCAAAAGTATCAATTCTTCGGCGCTCAGCCTTCTTTACAGTCCAACTCTCCCATCCGTACATGACTACTGGAAAAACCATACCTTGACTAGACAGACCTTTGTTGGCAAAATAATGTCTCTGCTTTTCAATATGCTATCTAGGTTGGTCATAATTTTTCTTCCAAGGAGTAAGCATCCTTTAATTTCAGAAGGCTACTACCTGACCATAAAGACTAGTTGAGAAAAAGAGAACATCCCACGTACTTTTTGTATTAGAACCACCACTATGTGTAAACTGTTGTATGTGCCCTGCAAAAATCAATGCTGACTTTTTAAGATACAAAAAGTCAATTAAGAAACCGAAGCTTCACTTTTTTACCCAAGCTGTAGCTAAACATTATAGTCAATGTTTATTGATGCTGTAAGTTTCACTGGATTCTCATTTCTACTTGAGGTATAAGCTTTTTAAAAAAAATCTTTATTTCTTAACTCTTGTTAGTGAAGATATTGGAGAAGTACTTTAGGTAGAATTACATTGTCTTAGAGGTAAGATTTTTTCTGCCATTTTGTACTTTTTGTCTTAGCCCTTCTGGACAATTCTAACAGGAGAATTCACTTTCAGTATCAATGCCTTCTTAAGAATGAATATTCCTGTCATCAATCCTACCCAGCCTCTTTGCGAACAGCCAAAACTGCTTTTCTGGCTCTTTCTATAACTATGGCTATTTGTAGATGTATAATTACATGCATTTTATAAAAATAAATAAATAGAGTGTGGCTGTTTATATCACATGCCTGCCCCACCCCTGCTCCTCCTGGAGATTATATCCTCCTGGAAATTATATAAAAGCAATAAAGATTTTTTCCTACACACTCCATTTTCAATGAAACTAGGAGAGGAATATACTATGCATGTAACAAATAAATATGTACTGACTGTAAGTAGGTGAGATTTGGCAGAAGGTGCACAAGAGGAAGAACAGAGGAGAGGGTGAATAGAGGCCCCGTGGTAACAGTTCTTTGAAGGCAAAAGAAAATATTTCCTGAAGGTGAGGTACTTATTCAGTACTGCAAAGATTATATACTTTGTATGCAGGTTGATACTGAAGCTTCTTTAATAAAGTTTAGAGAAAGGTAAAAATTACATTATATAATGCAATCAATGCAGGGCCAAAAGGAGAACATAAACAAAGTGAAAATAAACATAAGTATTTTTGTAATGTATATCTCTAATACAAACATTTGCTGTGTCATGAGCACATAGAACACTGCACAACACATAATAAATATTGGGTGAATTAATACATTAATTAAGTAGAAAAATTTTGGCAAAGACTATTGTTTGCAGAAAAGAGAATACAAATGGCTTTTATACATATTTTAAAATGTTCAAACACTAATCATATATTCCCTTTTTATCTATAAGATTGGCAAAAATCCAAATACTTGATAAAACTTCCTGTTGGCAAAGCTGTGAAGAAACAGTTATCATCATACATAGCTGATGGGCAAAATCTGTACAAAGTTTTTAGAGAGCAAGTTAGCAATATCTGTCAAAAGTACAAAGGCATGTATCTTTTGTCACAGCAGTTCCAATTTGTGGAGTGTCCTAGAAACCTGTTCATGTGCATAATGAAGTATGGATAAGGTGAATCATTGCATCATTATTATTATTAAAAGTGAAAGAATGGGAAGAAATCAAAGTTCCATTGACAGGGGAGTAAGACTGGTTAAATTAATTACAGTGCATTTACTCAATGGGAATATGATACAGCTATAGGAAGAATCAGAGCACTCCCTTAAGATCTTCAGGATATATATGATTAAATGAAAAAAGTGTAAGTCAAGACAGTATTTCTACTATGCTACTTTTTGTGTTTAAAAAAAGGTAGAAAATAAGACTATTTATTTGTAGTTATTTGTTTATACACAGAGAACTCTGAAAGCACTCACAGGAAGCTAAAACTAGTTGTCCCCTATCTGAGTGATAGAAGTGGGAAGAAAAGAGACAGGAAAGAGATGTGGGAAAGATATATATATACACACACACACATACATATATACATATATACACACACACATAGCTTTTAAATCTTGGAACTGTGCAAAGGATTTACCTATGAAAGATTTTTAATTTAAATTGAGAAATAAATTATGGGAGGAATAAAGCTAGGAAGTCAAATAATGTACTGATGTCCTGATTCCTCACAAAACAACAGTCTCAGATTTATAGCAGTATAAAGACTCAAGTCAATTATGCATGTGCTTTCTCAGTTGCTCAGTTATGTCCCTTTTTTGCCACCCCATGGACTGTAGCCTACCAGGCTTCTCTGTCGATGGAACTTTCCAGCAAGAGTACTAGAGTGTGTTGCCATTTCCTACTCTAGGAGATCTTCCCAACCCAGGGATGAAATCCACACCTGTTGCATCTCCTGCACTGGCAGGCAGATGCTTTACCACTGCACCACCCGGGAAGCTCCCAAGTCAATTATGTAATGCATTTCACAAAAGCTTATTGAATTACTCCCTCTATTCAAGATGATAGAGATGCCGTGCTGATCTAAACAGAAGTAGACAAAATGACTATTTCCCTAAAACTTCTATTTCAGTATGATAGGAAGACAGAAAATTAAAGAAAATAATAAAACCAGGATTATATCAGATGGTTTTAAGTGTTATTATGGAGACAAAACAATACAATATTTCATAGGCAGTGACTTGAGAGCTTTATTTTCCGGTAGAGTGGTCTGCGGAATCTCTTTGAAAATTGACATTGAGGTGCCTATATTTGAATCATGACATGAATGACCAGAAAAAAAAAAAAAAAAAGGT
>NW_011494810.1:5045684-5063978 GCF_000754665.1 Bison bison bison | reverse complement strand
AAGGTGCATCAGGGTTCTGAGTGGCTCTTAGAAGGGTTGTTACGGCTGCACATTCCCATAATCCATCAACTTTCTTGTTGGAGCATGTCTACCTAGCCTTCCCTGGGAAGTATGAAAATTGACACTGAGGTGCCTATATTTGAATCATGACATGAATGACCAAAAAAATAAGCTGCATCAGGGTTCTGAGTGGCTCTTACAAGGGTTGTTATGGCTGCACATTCCCATAATCCATCAACTTTCTTGTTGGAGCATGTCTACCTAGCCTTCCCTGGGAAGTAGGGCTTTGCCGCATCCCAGCTACATTTTTGTCTATTGGAGGCTCTACCTCATTCCCCCCACAAAAAAGAGACAACGACATGGAATTCACTCCCTCCCAGGAATACATCAAAAGTACATCTAAACATGAAACAATTCTCAATGAAAACTAAGTGGAAACTGTTAGAAATACCCCTGTACAAACAAGACTGTAAAAAATGATCCACGTGGAATAAGTAGGCAGGGAAGAGAAGGGATCAGGTTGGAACCTGTGCTCCTGAGAGGGGACTCAGAGAGAAAGGAAGGATATAAGGGTTGAGATCCTTGCTGGGGAGTTAGCAGTTCACACTAAATATTGGGCACCTAGTTCTGATGTCCAACATAGGGAAGATGAGTCCCTTTGGCTGGATGGAGGGCCCATGTGCCCAACAGGAATCCTATTATTCTGTGGGAATCTTGAATTCTGCTTGTGAGGACTGTGTGTGCCCTAGTTAGCTCGCAAAGAAGGGTGGAGAGGGTGGAGTGAAAATGAGTGTGTGGAGGGCAGGTTTCCCACCACCAACCTGCCATGCAACCCAGCCTAAGCTGAGCTAATACCCCAGCCCCACTTACTTCACACTGCAGCACCACACTGGAGCAAGGGCTGTCACAAAGAAAGAAAGGAGTTGGCCGTGAGACACAGAGATGGCTCAGACTCAAGGCAGCATCTGGGTGGACATTACTGGCGCCTGCACAGGAAGTTCATCAGAAGCATCCCCAGACTCTGTCTGTAGTTGGACCACCACAGCCCCAACCCTACACATGCCTAGAGCCCTGCAGGGTGGGGCAGTCCTACCCCAGGGTGAAGGTGCCAGAGGAAAAGCCAAGAAATCAGATATGAGGAAAGAAGGAGACTCAGATCCAAAGAAGACTCAGATCCATGGAAGAAGGCAGGGTAGCTGCTACTGGAGTCAGAAGCAGCCCTGACCTCCAGCTGGAGCCTCCACAACCCACACCGCAATGCATGCCTAAAGTCTGCAGGGGCCCCTCTTACTGAAGCACTGCTCCCCTCCAGAGCGAGGGTGCTGGTGCTAGGAGGAAGGAGAGCCCAGTCTTGAAGGTGACAGAGACAGACTGGACCTAACCTCAGGGCTTCTGATTCAGTGCCTTGGAGCCTGCCCTGGTAGGTTGGTGACAGCCACTGAGCAGAGGAGAAGCCCTGGCTCAAATCTGGCATCTGCCCTAGCTCCTCCTTCTCCAGGCACATGAAAAGAGGACATCAGAAATAAGGGGAATGCAAGTTAAAACTATAATAAGATATCACCTTCCACTAGTCAGAATGGTGGAAGATGGCAGCTTATTGCAGTTTTAACCTGCATTTAAACTAGTATTTGATTTTTTATCATCAAAAAGTCTATGAATAAAAAGTGTTGGTGAGAATGTGGGTAAAAGGGAACCTTCATACTCTGTTGGTGGGAATGTACACCGGTGCAGCCACTTTGGAAAACAGTGTGGGGATTCCTCAATAAACTAAAAATAGAATTTCAGTATTATGCAACAATTTCACTCAGGGTATCAATCCAAAGAAAATTAAAATGCTAATTTGAAAATACACATGTACCCCAATGTTCACATAGCACTATTTATAATAACCCAGATATGGGAGGAGTCTGTGTTCATCAAAAGATAAATACATTAAGAATATGTGTTATATATATAATAGAATATTACTCAGCCATAATCTATCTATTTCTGCTTTATTGACTATGCCAAAGCCTTTGACTGTGTGGATCACCATAAACGGTGGAAAATTCTGAAAAAGATGGGAATACCAGACCACCTGACCTGCCTCTTGAGAAACCTATAGGCAGGTCAGGAAGCAACAGTTAGAACTGGACATGGAACAACAGACTGGTTCCAAATAGGAAAAGGAGTACGTCAAGGCTGTATAATGTCACCCTGCTTTTTTAACTTAAATGCAGAGTACATCATGAGAAACGCTGGGCTGGAAGAACCACAAGCTGGAATCAAGATTGCTGGGAGAAATGTCAATAACCTCAGATATGCAGATGACACCACCCTTATGGCAGAAAATGAAGAGGAACTAAAAAGCCTTTTGATGAAAGTGAAGGAGGAGAGTGAAAAAGTTGGCTTAAAGCCTAACATTCAGAAAATGAAGATCATGGCATCTGGTCCCATCACTTCATGGGAAATAGATGGGGAAACAGTGGAAACAGTGTCAGACTTTATTTTTTTGGGCTCCAAAATCACTGCAGATGGTGACTTCAGCCATGAAATTAAAAGACGTTTACTCCTTGGAAGAAAAGCTATGACCAACCCAGATAGCATATTCAAAAGCAGAGATATTACTTTGCCAACAAAGGTCTGTCTAGTCAAGGCTATGGTTTTCCAGTGGTCATGTATGGATGCGAGAGTTGGACTGTGAAGAAAGCTGACCGCCGAAGAATTGATGCCTTTGAACTGTGGTGTTGGAGAATACTCTTGAGAGTCCCTTGGACTGCAAGGAGATCCAACCAGTCCATTCTAAAGGAAATCAGTCCTGGGTGTTCATTGGAAGGACTGATGCTGAAGCTGAAGCTCCAATACTTTGGCCACCTCATGCAAAGAGTTGACTCATTTGAAAATACTCTGATGCTGGGAGGGATTGGGGGCAGGAGGAGAAGGGGACGGCAGAAGACAGAAGATGATGGATGGCATCACTGACTCGATGGACACGAGTTTGAGTAAACTCTGGGAGTTGGTGGTCACAGGGAGGCCTGGCATGCTACGATTCATGGGGTCGCAAGGAGTCGGACATGACTGAGCGACTGAACTGAACTGAACTGACTCAGCCATAAAAAATTAAATTCTGCCATTTGCAACCATATAGATGGTCTTGGAGAGTATCATGTTTAGTGAAATGTCAGAGTGAAAAAGGTAAACACTCTACGTTATCACATATATGTGGAATCTAAAATATGATAATAAATATTTTGAATAAATATAACAAAACTGAAACAGCCTCACAGATAGAACTAATGCTTACTAGTGGACAAACACATGGAGCAAGGTTCAACATAAGGGTGTGGGATTAGGAGATACAAACTATTTTGTATAAAATAGATAAGGAACACGAAGTTATTGTACAGAACATGGAAAATAACCATTGTTTTGTAGTAACATAAAATGGCGTATAGTCTATAAAAATGCTATCACTATGCTTTACTTCTGAAACTAATATATTATTATAAATCAATTATACATCAAAAAAAAATAAAGGAACATGAACAAATTTCACTCAGAGATTGAAGGAGAAAAAGCATGCTTGGGGTAGGCACACACCTAACTTGTTTGAGGAATGTGCAATGTGCAGTATGAATACAGAGAAAGAAACAAGACCATAGTGGTATGAATGAAAAGAAAAAGGTGGACCTGTGATGGGGAGCCATCCAGAGCCTTGATGGTTAGGGCAAGAAGTCTAAACTGCATTCTGTGTGAGATGAAAAGCTACTGGAAGCTTTTTCATAGATGAATCATGTGATCTGACTCATGCAAATAAAAGGCTTATGTCTGCAAGTTACATATTTTATGGACAGAGAGCTGAAGCAAGGGTAACAGGTATTCAACTCAGGTGGACATGTATATGAAACTTCAGAAAAACTGAGTTAGGACAAAAAGATTGGGGGAACTGCCTACATGTAAATGCTATTTAAAATAAAAAGAAAATGAGACAAATGAAATCATATATGAAAGAGAAAAGACATACAAGAAATAATAAACAGAATTCATCTCATAGGCCTGCCAACTTTTAGAACTGGGGAAGAAAAGAGATTCCAAAAATGTATAGATTAATTCATACAGTTCAGTGCAGTCGCTCAGTCATGTCCAACTCTTTGGAACCCCATGGACTGCAGCACGCCAGATTTCCTTGTCCATCACCAACTCCCAGAGCCTGCTCAAACTCATGTCCATCAAGTCAGTGATGCTATCCAACAATTTCCTTCTCTGTCATCCTCTTCTCCTCCTGCCTTCAATCTTTCCCAGCATCAGGGTCTTTTCCAATTAGTCAGTTCTTCACATCAGGTGGCCAAAGTATTGGAGTTTCAGCTTCAGCATTAGTTCTTCCAATGAATATTCAAGACTGATTTCCTCTAGGATGGACTGGTTGGATCTCCTTGCAGTCCAAGGGACTCTCAAGAGTCCTCTCCAACACCACAGTTCAAAACCATCAATTCTTTGGAGCTCAGCTTTCTTTGTAGTCCAACTCTCACATCCATACACGACTACTGGAAAAACCATAGCTTTGAGTAGATGGACCATTGTTTGCAAAGTAATGTCTGTGCTTTTTAATATGCTGTCTAGGGTATCATAGCTTTTCTTCCAAGGACCAAGCATCTTTTCATTTTATGGCTGCAGTTACCATCTGCAGTGATTTTGCCACTCAAAAAAATAAAGTCTCTCACTGTTTCCATTGCTTTCACATCTATTTGCCATGAAGCAATGGAACTGGTTGCCATGATCTTAATTTTATGAATGTTGAGTTTTAAACCAACTTTTTCACTCTCCTCTTTTACTTTCATCAAGAGGCTCTTTAGTTCTTTGCTTTCTGCAATAATCATCTGCATATCTGAGGTTCTTGATATTTCTCCCAGCAATCTCGATTTCAGCTTGTACTTCAGCCAACCAGGCATTTCTCAAGATGTACTCTGCATATAAGTTAAAAAAGCAGGGTGACAATATACAGCCTTGATGTACTCCTTTCCCTATTCGGAAGCAGTCTCTTCTTCCATGTGTGGTTCTAACTCTTGCTTCTTGACCTGCACACACATTTCTCAGGAGGCAGGTAAGGTGGTCCCATCTCTCTAAGAATTTGCCACAGTTTGTTTTGACCCACAAGTCAAAGGCTTTGGTATAGTCAATAAAGAAAAAGTAGATGCTTTTCTGGAACTCTCTTGCTTTTTCAATGATTCAATGGATATTGGCAATTTGATCTCTGGTTCCTCTGCCTTTTCTAAATCCAGCTTGACTATCTGGAAGTTCACAGTTCTGTTGAAGCCTGGCTTGGAAAATTTTGAGCATTATTTTGCTAGCATGAGATGAGTGCAGTTATGTGGTAGTTTGAGCATTCTTTGGCATTGCCTTTCCTTGGAATTGGAATGACAACTGACCTTTCCCAGTCCTGTGACCACTGCTGAGTTTTCCAAATTTGCTGGCATATCGATTGCAGCACTTTCACAGCATCATCTTTCAGGATTTGAAATAGCTCAACCTGGAATTATATCAGCTCCATTAGCTTTGTTCGTAGTGATGCTTCCTAAGGCCCACTTGACTTTGCAGTCCAGGATCTGGCTCTACGTGGGTGATCACACCATCATGATTACCTGGGTCATGAAAATCTTTTTTGTATAGTTCTTCTGTGTATTCTTGCCACCTCTTCTTAATATTTCCTGTTTCTGTTAGGTCCATACCATTTCTGTCCTTTATTGTGACCATCTGGATTCATGTCATAGACCTGTTCTCTAAGAATACATACAAACTTAATCTCAAAAGAGTCTATCCAGAGGGAGGAAATGAGAAGAATATATTTCCCAGTTTCTATCTCTCATTTGTCCAAATATGTATCCTTAGGGAAGCTGAGAATTCCCTAGACTTTCAGACTGCCTGTGTCCGGGCATTGAGAGGAACCCCATACTCTTTCTGTGCCTTTGGGATACAAAAGTAGGCCCTAAGATGGGAGGCATGAGGAGCAAGACAGAAGCATGAGGGAAGTCACTGTCAGGTTCTAGCTGTGCAGGTTTGTTGGCGCCCACCAAGAGTGGCTGGCCCCAAGAAGTGATTACAACAAGGCATCCAGAGGCTAAAAGGATGTGAAGTGGGACAGAACAGTGGTTCTCAAATTGCTGCAGCATCAGAGGCATCTGGAAGCTTTTTGGAACACACATCACTGGGTGTCTCTCCCAGAGTTTCAGATTCTATACTTCTGGGGTAGAGCCAAATAATTCTCCTTTCTAACAATTTTGTAGGTGATTCTAATTCTACTAGTCCCAGACTACATGTAAGACATACTTCATAAACCTGTATTGCATTCACCCCTCCTTCACATGTTCCTCTAGGGCTGTTAGTGTACAATAGTCAACTCCTGCAGTTCCTTCTGGGTGTAATTCATTTCCTCCAGGCCACGAACTATACTTTTCTGGTTACGCTGGAAGTTGACTCTAGTGATCTTCCTAGAGGCAAGGAAAATGGTATTTTCAGAGATAAGAGCCCAGGTGGTCTTTGTATAACCAGAAAGAACAACGAGGTTCATCTCTGGCAAGGTGAGAGAGTTGCTTGTGGCCAGTACAGAGGATACAATAGATTCCAGAAGATCAATGAATCCTAAGCCCCCAAATTCCTTTTTTTGATTACCTATCTTTTCTGTTCAGCTACACATTGTGCTGTTTTATGAGAAGAGGGAAATATTAAGGTAAAGTTTATTTTCAGTTTACCAAGCTCCGTTTTATGTCCTTATGTATTTGTAACTGAGACTTTTAAGAATAGTAAGGGAATATTTTATCAAAGTGCTAATTGAGCAGTAAGTCTATCTAGAGATAAGAAACCTTGATATAAAAATAGGATCTCACAATATAGATAAATTGTAAAATGATGACTACAGTTGGAGAAGTGATTCTTTGCTTTTAATAAAGAGTATCTGTAAGGAATTTTTTGAGATCCCTTGAACCAATTAAGATAAGTATCACAAAAATCGCAACATATCATCCATTTAAGAACAAGTCTGCTAAATAAAAAATGAGGTTCAGAGGCACAGAGAAACATCCCATCACAATTATTTCCCAAGCAATTGCTCTTGCTGACCTCACTGCTGTAGAGTCCAGGTCCTTCCAGTAGCCCCAAGAGAGCATCTGTTTAATTGAATTAATAATTTAATCATACCTAGTAGAAAACCTGTGAAATCAAAAGTAAGGGATGAAACTATTCTAAAGAAAGCAGAACATTTGGACAATTTCCTTTCAGCCATTCAATATTTATTGAACATCTGTCTTACATTAAGAACTTTGCTAAGTACTGTGAAGTACAAGGATGATAAATATTACCTCTGTCCTCTAGAAGTTCATGGTCTACTATGGGAGATGATAAATAAATAATTCCAATAATTTGTGCAAAGGACCTTTTAAAATTTAGGGCAAGTATGAGAGAATATTCCTTTTAGAAGTGCTATTTAGGTATTATGTAACCAAGACCATTCATTCTGGCTTCAGTTTCTAAACCCTCTCATGCTTGTGCTTAGTCATGAAGTTGAGTCCGACTCTTTTGAGACCTTATGGACTATAGCCGGCTAAGCTTCTCTATCCATGGGATATCCCAGGCAAGAATATTTGAGTGGGTTACTACTTCCTTCTCCAGGGGATCTTCTTGAACCAGGGATCGAACCCATGTCTCCTGTACTGGAAGGTGAATTCTTTACCACTGAGCCACCAGGGAAGCTCTGGTGTAAACCTTATCCTTATTATTTAATTTTCATTTATTGTAAAGTGAATGCAGATCAAATGATAAGATGTATTTATGATAATCTATTATGTACACATGCACACAGAATATAATTCATGAGACACAATTTATTATCAGTATACTTTCTCTGTCCACCTTTCCTGAATCTGAACTTTTTCAACCTGCTTCATGATATAACACCGATATTCTGTGGAAATGGGGTAGAATGAAAGAGGTGAGGAGAGAAATTTTTAATAGTAAAAAATGTGATTCTATGCTGCTAAATGTAACTGCAATTACTTGTTCTCATCAATTGTCTGATTGTTCAGGGTAGTTCAAGAAGTGGGAATTCTGGAAAGGCTTCTGCTCAAACTATGTCTTGCCACTTCTCCCATAATATACAAATTAAGTCATGGATACTGTGCGACACCTTAAGAAAAAAGGTAAATAGGATACAAAGTATAAATGGAACAGGATCCTAGAGGGGCCTTTCTTTTAGGGAATTATTTTGTTTATTTAAAAAATTTTAAAGGTTAAAGTTAATATTTTAATAACCTGCATTCTCTAAATATTAAATATAATTAGATTTTAAAAGACATTCATTATAGTAATCATTAAATATTAATAGAATTATTAGATATGAATTATAGCTCATGAGGGCAACCACAAGAGAAGAGGAGATACATTTTTTCTCTTTTCTTCTATTTCTCCTCATCCTTCCCCCCTTTCCCTTCTCCCTCCCTTTCCTTTCTCCTTTATTAAATACAGAGTTCTGGTTTAGCCATACAACAGCTAAGTGCTTGGGGAGCTCAGAGGCTGTGATATTGTGCTAGATGAGGTAACATTTGACCTTCACATTAAGAAGAAGGGGCGGAGTTATCCACGAGCAAAATCACTCAGGTCAGAATTAACTAGTTGTGAACTGAGGACAGATGGGGATAGAGCCTGTCACTCACACTCACAGCGACCTGCATAGCTACCTGACACAGGCTCTGCCTGCATGCCACAGAACATTCGCATTTTTGTTACATGTCTTTCAATGCAGCCAGTTACAGATCTTTTGATTAAAAAGCATTGCTTTTTAACCCTTTGAGAAAATTAAAGTGGTAATATAACAGTCAAAACCAATTAGACAGAATTAGAGGGTTTCCTTCTTAACACCTACTTGAGAGCCTTGTGGGACCTTGGAAAACACCAGGCAGAGAAAGCAGGCCAAGAACATAGAATGAAAAAGTAATGAGAGAAGCTTCATCTTTATTTGAAATCCCTTATTTCAACATTCTCCCCATGATTAACCATGAGCCCTTAACATGGAGAATCTCTCTTCCTCTGTTTTCTGTTTGACCCCATGTCTCTTCTCACGCTATTGCCAAAGACGATTTAAGACTCAGCAGTAAGACAGTCCCCAGCTGGTAGTCTAGCTAAGCTGAAGATACACAAAGACTACTTTGGTGGCTGGCTCTGGGACCCTTTTTTCAGTTTAGATACTGTTTTACCAGGAAAATTCATTTCTCATTTTCAAAGAACAAACCCAAACCTAGTTTGTGTTGGAGAAAAACTCACTGGTATGTTGGACACTTACATGTATAAAAATTCAAAGGACATGGGATTCACCCCTGGCAGTGACAACCTTCTGAGTTGGATTTTTCTTATCCAGTGGGCCTGGCAAGGACAATGGGAGGCAAGCACTGGTGAATCTTTCATTACATTGAATTTCACAGTAGATAATGCTAAAAGGTGCATGGCTATTTAAATGTCAGCTTTACCTTTTGTTGATTAGTTCATTGATAAGTTTTGTATAAAGTTCTAACATAAAATAATGAAATGTTTTTTGACTTCGTACTGAGATCAGACTGTGTAGAGTAAATAATTATGAAAGAAAGAAAAAATGTTTATAGCAATAAAAGGTCCATGAGAAACATGAAATTATACTAAAAGGACATTGCATTTCCTAGTTTGAATATTGTGAATCAGAAGTTTCAAGTATTGTAAACCTGAGTTAGAAGTTGGGATTGTACTGGTTTTTCTTTTACCATTTAAAACCTTCTTGAGGTTGTCATGAAGATTTGTCTAATTTTTGCAGTTCTATAATCCAAATCTAACCACAGCTTGCTTCCTCACCTTTTTCTCTTACTATTTTACCTCCAGTCTCCTCATAATCACCCACTGACATCTATTTTTATTGATACTAAATGTTTTACATTTTTCTTAACACTTTGTCCTTAAACCTCTTCTGAAGATTACATCCTAACATCCTTTCTAAATGACCTTTCTTATTTCATTTTATATATATGCTAAAATAAATAAAACACTAATTAAAAGAATTCATTTGGTGGAAATGTCAGTATTTTTCTTTCATTTATCTTTCAACTGGAGGTGGAAAGTATTTTTGGCAACTAATAATAATGAAAAAACTGAAAGTCACTAAGTCGTGTCCAACTCTTTGCAACCCCATGGACTGTAGTCTATGGAATTCTCCAGACCAGAATATTGGAGTGCGTAGCCTTTCCCTTCTCCAGGGCATCTTCCCAACCCAGGGATCAAACCTAGGTGTCCCACATTGCAGGTGGATTATTTATCAGCTGAGCCACCAGGGAAGCCAAAGAGATGCCATTATTGCAGAGGAAATGGATGCCTCTATGGCTTTACTTGTGTATTTGTATTGGAAAGTGAGTGATGTGGAAACAACACAACTTGAAATTTAAAAATCCTTATTCAGTTCAGTCAGTTCAGTCGCTCAGTCATGTCTGACTCTTTGTGACCCCATGAATCACAGCACGGCAGGCCTCCCTTTCCATCACCAGCTCCTGGAGTTCACCCAAACTCATGTGCATTGAGTTGGTGATGCCATCCAGCCATCTCATCCTCTGTCGTCCCCTTCTCCTCCTGCCCCCAGTCCCTCCCAGCATCAGGGTCTTTTCCAACTGGTCAACAATTTGCATGAGGTGGCCAAAGTGTTGGGGTTTCAGCCTCAGCATCAGTCCTTCCAATGAACACCCAGGACTAGTCTCTTTTAGAATGGACTGGTTGGATCTCCTTGCAACCTAAGGAACTCTCAAGAGTCTTATCCAACACCACAGTTCAAAAGCATCAATTCTTCGGTGCTCAGCTTTCTTCACAGTCCAACTCTCACATCCATACATGACCACTGGAAAAACCATAGCCTTGACTAGATGGACTTTTGTTGGCAAAGTAATGTCTCTGCTTTTCAATATGCTATCTAGGTTGGTCATAATTTTCCTTCCAAGGAGTAAGTGTCTTTTAATTTCATGGCTGCAATCACCATCTGAGTGATTTTGGAGCCCCAAAAACAAAGTCTGACACTGTTTCCACTGTTTCCCCATATATTTCCCATGAAGTGATGGGACCAGATGCCATGATCTTAGTTTTCTGAATGTTGAATTTTAAGCCAACTTTTTCACTCTACACTTTCACTTTCATCAAGAGGCTTTTAAGTTCCTCTTCACTTTCTGCCATAAAGGTGGTGTCATCTGGAGTAACAGGCAAATTTGGCCTTGGAATACAGAATTAAGCAGGGCAAAGGCTAATAGAGTTTTGCCAAGAGAACACGCTGGTCATAGCCAACACCGTCTTCCAACAACACAAGAGAAGACTCTACACATGGACATCACCAGATGGTCAACACCGAAATCAGACTGATTATATTCTTCACAGCCAAAGATGGAGAAGCTCTGTACAGTCAGCAAAAACAAGACTGGGAGCTGACTGTGGCTCAGATCATGAACTTCTTATTGCCAAATTCAGACTTAAATTGAAGAAAGTAGGGAAAACCATTAGACCATTTGGGTATAACCTAAATCAAATCCATTATGATTATACAGTGGAAGTGAGAAATAGATTAAAGGGACTAGATCTGATAGATAGAGTGCCTGATGAACTAAGGACTGAGGTTTGTGACATTGTACAGGGACAGTGATCAAGACTATCCTCAAAGAAAAGAAATGCAAAAAAGCAAAATGGCTGTCTGAGGAGGCCTTACAAATAGCAGTGAAAAGAAGAGAAGTGAAAAGTAAAGGAGAAAAGGAAAGATATAAGCATCTGAATGCAGAGTTCCAAAGAATAGTAAGGAGAGATAAGAAAGCCTTCCTCAGCAATCAATGCAAAGAAATAGAGGAAAACAACAGAGTTGGGAAGACTAGAGATAAAAATTAGAGATACCAAGGGGACATTTCATGCAAAGATGGGCTCGATAAAGGACAGAAATGGTATGGACCTAACAGAAGCAGAAGGTATTAAGATGAGGTGGCAAGAATACACAGAAGAACTGTACAAAAAAGATCTTTATGACCCAGATAATCACGATGGTGTGATCACTCACCTAGAGCCAGACATCCTGGAATGTGAAGTCAAGTGGGCCTTAGAAAGCATCACTATGAACAAAGCTAATGGAGGTGATGGAATTCCAGTGGAGCTATTTCAAATCCTGAAAGATGATGCTATGAAAGTGCTGCACTCAATATGCCAGCAAATTTGGAAAACTCAGCAGCGGCCACAGGACTGGTAAAGGTCAGTTTTCATTCCAATCCCAAAGAAAGGCAATGCCAAAGAATGCTCAAATTACCTCACAATTGCACTCATCTCACACACTAGTAAAGTTATGCTCAAAATTCTCCAAGCCAGGCTACAGCAATATGTGAACCGTGACCTTCCAGATGTTCAAACTGGTTTTAGAAAAGGCAGAGGAACCAGAGATCAAATTGCCAACATCTGCTGGATCATCGAAAAAGCAAGAGAGTTCCAGAAAAACATCTATTTCTGCTTTATTGACTATGCCAGAGCCTTTGACAGTGTGGATCACAATAAACTGTGTAAAATTCCTCAAGAAATGGGAATACCAGACCACCTGACCTGCCTCTTGAGAAACCTATATGCAGGTCAGGAAGCAACAGTTAGAACTGGACATGGAACAACAGACTGCTCCCAAATAGGAAAAGGAGTACATCAAGGCTGTACATTGTCACCCTGCTTATTTAACTTCTATGCAGAGTACATCATGAGAAACATTGGGCTAGAAAAAGCACAAGCTTGAATCAAGATTGCTGGGAGAAATATCAATAAGCTCAGACATGCAGATGACACCACCCTTATGGCAGAAAAATCCTCATTATGATCAGTCAAAACCCAGCACTTTGAGCGCCTGCTATGAGAATAATATGGATTTGGGTTTATTGTAATTCTGAGAAAGGAAGTTTTAATGTTGCAACTCTAGCACAGGGAAGGCTACTCAAAGGCACAGAAAACCTTAGGCTACAGAGTGAGGAGAGCAAAGGAAATAGCAGAGGAAAGTGATTTTTCAAGAGTTTATGACTACAAATAGTGTTTTTCATTTCAAAGTACACTCACCTCCAAGAATTATGGTGCTCTATCTAAACAACACACTTAAAATTATGAGTTTTTTCCATGAAATAAAAATATAACATAGTAGAAAGTGTCCCACCTCAACACCCCTGTCCAGATCCTTGAACTCATTGAAAAATTACACAGTGACTAGGCCAATTTCAGTCTTGAGTTCAGCCAGAAGTAAATAAGAATTAATAAGAAGGAAATCTCTCTACGGGTCATATAGGAAAACCATGTCTCAGAGCCCAGATGTCAAAGCTTCAGGAGTTCAGAGAGAGTATCAAACCCTCTTGGACTTTCAAACATGCACCCTTCTCAGGGCCACCTGATTCTGTGACTAGGTTCCTGCAGGATTTGATTTAGGTTTTGTTGGCCTTACATTGGCTCAAGCATGCTTCATGTAGTTTTTCTTTCAGGGCTTTTCCAATGCTGTGATAAGGTGGGGAGGTGAGAGACAGAGTGGCGTGCACACACGCACAGCTCAGAAATACCAGACGTTACTCACACACCCAGGGAAGCTCCCCCACAAAAATAAGAGGAGACAAGTTGATTTTTCTGGGAAATTTCTAGTGGACAATTTGAGAAATATTCCATTTACTCCTCAGAAGGGCTCCTGGAGATCAAGTTTCAACAGCCATATCCAGTGAGCCATCTGATGGTATATTCTTATGGAGACTTGTGGTCTTTCCCTATTTATTCTCAGTGGTGCCTCAATGATGCTCCCTCAACTGATCTCCTTTCTTTCTCCAAATAAACCACCTATATGCAATTCCTTTGTTCAGGCTCTGTTTGTGGTTGGAAAACCAAGCTTCCCAAAGAGAATCTAAATCCTATTCAGAATACTCATCATGATTGTGGGGTAGAACTCTGTTTTCTCAATCTGCAGAACCATCAAGACTCATAACAGAGGTATATGCCCAGGCACAAGAGAGTAGAGTTTAAGATTTTACTCAGTGCTAGCAAGGCTTTGGCACCCCACTCCAGTCCTCTTGCCTGGAAAATCCCATGGACGGAGGAGCCTGGTAGGCTGCAGTCCATGGGGTCGCGAAGAGTCGGACACGACTGAGCGATTTCACTTTCACTTTTCACTTTCATGCATTGGAGAAGGAAATGGCAACCCACTCTAGTGCTCTTGCCTGGAAAATCCCAGGGACAGAGGAGCCTGGTGGGCTACTGTCTATGGGGCCGCACAGAGTCGGACACGACTGAAGCGACTTAGCAGCAGCAGCAGCAGCAGCAGCAGCAAGGCTTTATCTACAGAAGCCGTCAGTCGAAGTTTCTCCTTATTCTTTTAATATTCTTTGCTTTGAATTCTTTAAACTGAGTCACTCCACAATACAGCAGAAACTAGCACACTGTTAATCAACTATACTTTAATAAAAAAAAGTTTTAAATAAACAACCAAGCTACCTCAAAGTATCTTAGTCTGCAAAAATTTATTTTCCCTTTATTGAAACGTCCTCTCTGAGGTTGCACTCTTCTAGTATCTTAACCAAACCGCTTCAAGTCCAGCCACCTATTCCCCTTTTTGGCCTTCCTTATTATATTATTATATTATTTGGGAGTGACCTTAAAGTTTAAACCCATGAGTCTAATGGAAAAAACAAAGGCTCAGAAATGGCAAAATTACCCAAGGTACACCAAATGGTTTATAACCTACATAAATCACTGTCTATCGTCTTTATGTCAAATGGACAACCAGAGCTAAAATAATTTCTAAAAAATAATTTAGCATTAAATCAATACATATTTCTTCCATGATGTATGTTCTCATTATTCTGTTTTACTCTTTTCCCCTGATTATAGTAATGCTTGTGTTCTGTTATGTTAATCAGACATTGTACTTCATGTGCCAATGATATATATAGTCACAAATATTTTCCATAATTCAAATTGGTATTTAATAACACATTTGGTAATAATAAAACAAAAATAACAAGTCTGCCTTTTACAAAAATGATATGCATGTACTGCAGCACCTTATTACAATTATTCTATGTATAAGTAGAATAAGATAATGCCAAATTATCTGATTTGTGTTTGATTGTTTATTAATAGCTTCTGGGTTTCAGCTACAGGGGCTGAGTTTAGCAAAGTCATCAGTTTATTGCATGTAATGAACCTGTTTAATGAAAAAGTCCTCTCTTACTCTATTCATTCATTCTCATTTATAGTATCTTACTTCTCCTTCCTTCATCCCCAGGGAACAATTTTAATGTATTCAATGTGTTTCTGTTTATTTTAATATGCTTTTACGAAACATGAATTGTATAATGTGCAAATATTTTAATTTACTTAAATGGCAGTATGTTATGTATCTCATTATAGTTTCTACTTTTTTCATTGAAGAATTATGCTTAAAGACCCATCCAGAGGTTTTGCCTCTGCTTAGAATATAGAAAACTATAAGAGATCATTGCTGTCACCCAACAATAAAAGCTAAATACATATATATACACACACAAAGCAAGAGGTTTTTTGTTTTTTTTTTAATCCATCAGTAAGTTGAAGTCTCAAGGCAATGAGGTAAATTGAATTTCAGAGTGTGACAAACTCCCACAAGGAAAAATAGGACTTTGCCCTGACAAAGTACCAGATAGAGAAATAGCACCTATTAAAATGGGTAAGAAAAAAGAAATAACTGCAATGTTAACAGAAATGTAAAAGTAGAATATGAGCTAGTATGACAGGTTAAAAACCCCTGGAAGTTTCAGAAGCTAAAAAAGTCCCATTTGCCAAGTGTTTCTGATAAACCCTCACCAGGCATCCAAGAGAAAGAAAGGGTGAAGGCAATGAAGGATCCTTGAGGACATCTTCCCCGGCAGTGCAGCCTGCAGAGAACAATTTACTGGCTGCTTCTGTGCAATAGACATGAAACCCAGAAGTGACTGGGACTCTTCTCTCATAGTAACCCAAAGCTCTCTTCCTCTAGGTATGGGGCAGAAAAATCTTCCCAGAAATAGTTAAGGGGTCTCTGGAGAAGGGATGAAACAGAAGCTGTCTCTTACGGAAGAAGAGAAAAATAGCCCTTCTTCCTATCCCAGGCAAAGGTTGGCTGCTGCTGGTGGAAAGTCTCTAGTTTTAAGTACTCTACAAAAATAAAAAGTGCTACCACCACTGGAAGAGAAGTAAGAGATTTGCTTGTGTCCAAATATCTCTCAGCAAGACTCCTCATCTACAGATGGTAGTTTGGCTATTGTGTAGGGAGGGAGAAAAATGCAAAAAATGAGCCCCCTTTGTACTCCTGACAGTTCAGGGTCACAGAAACTAATGACAATATTGTCTTAATCCCTCACAAAACCTGCCAGAAGCAGGGAACACTGATTTCTAAGACTCAATGTCATCTACCTTACTCTGTACCCTTCTTTTACACAAATGTTCAAAATCTAATTTAAAAAAAAATATGAGACACAAATTGGAAAAAAAAAAACACTAAAAGAGATATACTTATTAAGCTATAGGTGAAGATAAAATGGAAAAAAAATTAATTCTAATTTAAATAATAATAATTTAATTACAATAACTCCTTTAATTCTAAGGAGGGGTGAAAACATAAAATTTGAACAAAGCAAGAGTGGGATATATTGAAAACAAAAAGTAAGAAGAGACATATAAATGTATCAACATTGCTTTCATATTAACGTATCAATCCTAACATACAAATAAATGCTTTAACTGTAGTTTGTAATTTGTCTAAACACTGCTAAAACCAGGTAGAGATGTTCAGTTTAGCTAACAAAGCCATATCCAATTTTAGGCTATTTAAAAGTTAAGACAATGGAAAATGACACATCATGAAAGAGTAATGAAAAGAAAAATCTTTTGGCTATATAAATGTCAGATAAAACATGTATTTCAAAACAAGAAATTTTATCAGAGAGTAAAATCAACTAATTCACATTGAAATAACATTCAACAATAGCACAATATTTTCAAGAGACATGAATTATTCAATAAGAGAGACTATAACCTCAGAGATCAAACTTCAACAAATATAAAAAAACTGAAATCATACAAATAAACTGTTTATAAAAAATGAACTATACATATATAACAATATATGTGGAAAATCCTCAAGTAATCAAAGTGTACCAACACATTTCTATGTGGAATATGATTAAAAGAAATTGCAAAACAAATGAAACAATATTTGCATTGAGTGGAAATGAAAATATAACATCAACATTTATGGAAGACAGCTGAAGCAATGTTTAAAATCAAATTTTTAGCAACAAATGTTTATAATTATACAATAAGAAGCCTCAAAAAAAGACACTGATTTCTAACACAATCAAGTGAAAAGAGTCAATTAATCTGAAAGCAAACAGAAGAAAGGAAACAATACTGGTCAGGACAAAAACGAATAAAACAAAAAAGAAAAAAAAAAAACAAAGAAAAAGTAAATAAAATCAAACTTTTTTGTAAAGATTAATGAAATTGATGAGACTCTAGGCAGACTAATCAAGAAAAATATAGCTTACTAATATCAGGAAAGTATATAGCACTACTATAGTTCTGCAGCAACAGTTAGAACTGGACATGGAACAACAGACTGGTTCCAGATAGGAAAAGGAGTACATCAAGGCTGTATACTGTCACCCTGCTTATTTAACTTATATGCAGAGTACATCATGAGAAATGCTGGGCTGGAAGAAACGCAAGCTGGGATCAAGATTGCCGGGAGAAATATCAATAACCTCAGATACGCAGATGACACCACCCCTATGGCAGAAAGTGAAGAGGAACTAAAAAGCCTCTTGATGAAGGTGAAAGAGGAGAGTGAAAAAGTTGGCTTAAAACTCAACATTCAGAAAACTAGCATCATGGCATCTGGTCCCATTACTTCATGGGAAATAGATGGGGAAACAGTGGAAACAGTGTCAGACTTTATGTTTTGGGGCTCCAAAATCACTGCAGATGGTGATTGCAGTCATGAAATTAAAAGACGCTTACTCCTTGGAAGGAAAGTTATGACCAACCTAGATAGCATATTCAAAAGCAGAGACATTACTTTGCCAACAAAGGTCCATCTAGTCAAGGCTATGGTTTTTCCTGTGGTCATGTATGGATATGAGAGTTGGACTGTGAAGAAAGCTGAGCACCGAAAAACTGATGCCTTTGAACTGTGGTGTTGGAGAAGACTCTTGAGAGTCCCTTGGACTGCAAGGAGATTCAACCAGTCCATTCTGAAGGAGATCAGCCCTGGGA
>NW_011494810.1:5040669-5045584 GCF_000754665.1 Bison bison bison | reverse complement strand
CTGGGAGGGATTGTGGGCAGGAGGAAAAGGGGACGACAGAGGATGAGATGGCTGGATGGCATCACTGACTCGATGGATGTGAGTCTGAGTGAACTCCGGGAGTTGGTGATGGACAGGGAGGCCTGGCGTGCTGCAATTCATGGGGTCACAAAGAGTCCCACACGACTGAGTGACTGAACTGAACTGACAGCTCTGCATATAGGCATTAGAAGATTGGTAAGGAAAGAACATGAACAACTCTATGACAATGTATTTGATAACAAGATGAAATGGCCAATTCCTTGAAAGATATAAATAACCAAAAGTCACACAAGAAAATGTATAATCTGAGTAGTCTCACAGTGTATGTTCAGTCACTCAGCAGTGACTGCAATCCCAGGGACAGTAGCCCACCAGATTCCTCTATCCATGGGATTTTCCAGTCAAGAATGATGGAGTGGGTTGCCATTTCCTACTTCAAGTCACATAGTAAAAAACTTAAATATGTATTTCTCAAAAATAAAACTTCAGGCTCAAAAGCACAAGCATTTGTCAACACTCAAAAAATCAATCAACATGATTAACCAACTACCACAGACTGAAATGGGTGAAACGGATCAAAAGGTACCAATTTCCAATTATGCAATAAATGTGCTGAGGAAGTAATGTATAGTACGATGACTATAGCTAATTATACTCTATTGTGTATTTGAAAACAGCTAAGAGACTATATCTTAAAAGCTCTCATCATGAGAAAAAAAATTATAACTATGTGATGATGTATCTTAACTAGATATATCACAAGCAATCATTTAACTATATATATATGATATATATATATATATATATATATCAGATCATGATGTTACACACCTGAAACTAACATACTGTTATATATCAATCATATCTCAATTTGAAGGAAAAAAATAAAAAAGAATTTCAGAAGCTCAACAGAAAAATACCAAACAATCCAATTAGAAAAACTGGCAAAAGAAACGAAGAGACATTTAACCAAAAAGGATATACAGATGGCAAATAAGAGCTTGAAAAGATTTCCAACCAATGATAAATTCAAAATGCAAATAAGTAACGCTGTGAAATGCCACTACATACTCAATAGAATGAATACAATAACACAAGCGGAAAATATCAAGTACTGGTGTGTATGTGAAGCAACTAAATCTCTCAGATTCAGCATGTTAAATGGTAAAACCACTTAGGAAATGTTTAGTGGTTATTAAAAGTTAAGCACTCACCTACCAGACGATCATGCCATTTCATTCCAGGTATTTACCTAAAATAAAAAGAAATATATATTCATTCAAAGATTTTTACATGAATGTTTAGAACAGTTTTATTTATAACACTTTAAAACTAGAAACAACCCAAATGTTCATCAACAGGTAAATTAATGAACAAATGGGTATATCCATACAATGGAATTCTAATTAACACTAAAAAGGAAGGAGATATTGATACATGAAATAGAAAGGATTAATCTTAAAATAATTAGGATGAAAGGAGAGAAAAAGGAACACTGTATGCTATGATTTGATTTATATAAAACTCTAAAATAAGTCAACTAATCTATGGCAACAGAAGTTAGTAAGGCCATTATTATATATCAAACACCCAACATATAATTTATGTGTAAATAATTTTAGATATATAATTAACACAGTAACACAGATTTAAATGGATATATATATATTTTTTTATTTTAATGAGTTAAGAATGTTTGAATTTCCAAAGAAAAGCAATTTAGAGTAGTATTTCCTATTATTAAAAAAGAAAAACTTCAATCAGAAAAGAAAAGAAGTGTAGAACAGATTGAAAAAAATAAATACAATTCTATTCTTATTTGACAATATCTACCACATTAAACATGGTCCACTGAAGAAGAGAATGGCAAACCACTTCATTATTCTTGCCTTGAGAACCCCATGAACAATATGAAAAGGCAAAAAGATAGGAAACTGAAGGAGGAACTCCCCAGGTGAGTAGGTGCCCAATATGCTACTAGAGCTCAGTGGAGAAATAACTTCAGAAAGAATGAAAAGATGGCGCCAAAGCAAACACACACACACACACACACACACACACACACACACTTGTGAATGTGATGGGTGAAGGACATAAAGTCTGATGCTGTAAAGAGCAATATTGCATAGGAACCTGGAATGTTAGGTCCATGAATCAAGGCAAATTGGAAGTGGTCGAACAGGAGATGTAAAGAGTGAACATACACATTTTAGGAATCAGTGAACTAAAATGGACGGGAATGGGTGAATTTAACTCAGTTCAGTTCAGCTCAGTCGTTCAGTCATGTCCGACTCTTTTTGACCCCATGAATCGCAGCACGCCAGGCCTCCCTGTCCATCACCAACTCCTGGAGTTCACTCAAATTCATGTCCATCGAGTCAGTGATGCCATCCAGCCATCTCATCTTCTGTCGTCCCCTTCTCCTCCTGCCTCTAGTTCCTCCCAGCATCAGGGTCTTTTCCAATGAGTCAACTCTTCGCATAAGGTGGCCAAAGTATTGGACTTTCAGCTTCAGCATCAGTCCTTCCAAAGAACACCCAGGACTGATCTCCTTTAGGATGGACTGGTTGGATCTCCTTGCAGTCCAAGGGACTCTCAAGAGTCTTCTCCAACACCACAGTTCAAAAGCATCAATTCTTTGGCACTCAGCTTTCTTCACAGGCCAACTCTCACACCCATACATGACCTCTGGAAAAACCATAGCCTTGACTAGATGGACCTTTGTTGGCAAAGTAATGTCTCTGCTTTTCAATATGTTATCTAGGTTGGTCATAACTTTTCTTCCAACAAGTAAGCGTCTTTTAATTTCATGGCTGCAATCACCATCTGCAGTGATTTTGGAATTTAACTCAGATGACCTTTATATCTAATACTGTGGGCAAGAATCTCTTAGAAGAAATGAAGTAGCCATCATAGTCAACAAGAGTCTGAAATGCAGTACTTGTATGCAATCACAAAAACAACAAAATGATCTCGGTTGGTTTCCAAGGCAAACCATTCAGTATCACAGTAATCCGAGTTTATGCCCTGAATAATCATGTGAAGAAGCAGAAGTTGAACATTCTATGAAGACCTATAAGACCTTCCAGAACTAACACCCAAAAAAGATGTCTTTTTCATTATAGGGGACTGAAATACAAAAGCACGAAGTCAAGAAATATCTGGAGTAATGGGCAAATTTAGCCTTGGAGTATGGAATGAACCAGGGCAAAGGCAAACAGAGTTCTGCCAAGAGAATGCATTGGTCATAGCAAACACCCTCTTCCAACAACACAAGAGAAGATTCTACACATGGACATCACCAGATAGTCAATACCAAAATCAGATTGATTATATTCTTTGCAGCCAAGGATGGAATCAAGAATACTGAAGCACTTTGCCATTCTCTTCTGCAGTGGACCACGTTTATGTAGTAGATATTGTCAAATAAGAACAGAATTGTATTTCTTCATTTCAATCTGTTTGCTCTACATTTCTTTTGATTTTCTGATTGATTTTTTTTCTTTTTTTTTTTTTTTATACAGTCAGCAAAAACAAGACCAGGAGCTGACTGTGGCTCAGATCATGAACTCCTTATTGCCAAATTCAGACTTAAATTGAAGAAAGTAGGGAAAACCATGAGACCATTCAGGTATGACATAAATCAAATCTATTACAACCATACAGTGGAAGTGACAAATAGATTTAAGGGATGAGATCTGATAGACAGAGTGCCTGAAGAACTTTGGACTGAGGTTCATGACACTGAACAGGAGGTAGTGATCAAGACCATCACCAAGAATAAGAAAGGCCAAAAGGTGAAATGATTGTCTGAGGAGGCCTTACAAACAGCTATGAAAAGAAGAGAAGTGAAATGCAAAGGAGAAAAGGAAAGATATACCCAACTGAATGCAGAGTTCCAAAGAATAGCAAGGAGAGACAAGAAAGCCTTCCTCAGTGATCAGTGCAAAGAAATAGAGGAAAACAACAGAGTGGGAAAGACTAGGGATCTCTTCAAGAAAATTAGATACCAAGGGAACATTTCAGGCAAAGACGATCACAATAAAATACAGAATGGTATGTACCCAACAGAGGCAGAAGATATTAAGAAGAGGAGGCAAGAATACACAGAAGAAATATACAAAAAAAATCTTCATGACCCAGATAATCACAATGGGGTGATAATCCACCTAAAGCCAGACATCCTGGAATGCGAAGTCAAGTGGGCCTTTGGAAGCATCAATACGAACAAAGCTAGTGGAGGTGATGGAATTCCAGTTGAGCTATTTCAAATCCTGAAAGATGATGCTGTGAAAGTGCTACACTCAATATGCCAGCAAATTTGGAAAACTCAGCAGTAGCCCTAGGACTGGGAAAGGTCAGCTTTCATTCCAATCCAAAGAAAGGCAACACCAAAGAATGCTCAAACTACCGCACAATTGCACTCATCTCACATGCTAGCAAAGTAATGCTCAAAATTCTCCAAGCAAGGTTTCAGCAATACATGAACTGTGAACATTCAAATGTTCAAGTTGGTTTTAGAAAAGGCAGAAGAACCAGAGATCAAATTGCCAAGATCCGTTGGATCATCAAAAAAGCGAGAGAGTTCCAAAAAAACATCTATTTCTGCTTTATTGACTATGCAAAAGCCTTTGACTGTGTGGATCACAACAAACTGTGGAAAATGGTTCAAGATAAGGGAACACCAGACCACTTTACCTGTCTCCTGAGAAAATTGTATGCTGGCCAAGAAGCAACACTTAGAATTGGACATGGAACAACAGACTGGTTCCAAATTGGGAAAGGAGTACATCAAAGCTGTATATTGTCACCCTGCTTATTTAACTTATATGCAGAGTACATCATGAGAAATGCTGGGCTGAATGAAGCACAAGCTGGAATCAAGATTGCTGGG
>NW_011494810.1:5036097-5040222 GCF_000754665.1 Bison bison bison | reverse complement strand
TTTGATGCTTTTTGAACTGTGGTGTTGGAGAAGACTCTTTAGAGTCCCTTGGACTGCAAGGAGATCCAACCAGTCCATTCTGAAGGAGATCAGCCCTGGGATTTCTTTGGAAGGAATGATGCAAAAGCTGAAATTCCAATACTTTGGCCACCTCATGCGAAGAGTTGACTCATTGGAAAAGACTCTGAAGCTGGGAGGGATTGTGGGCAGGAGGAAAAGGGGACGACAGAGGATGAGATGGCTGGATGGCATCACCGACTCGATGGACGTGAGTCTGAGTGAACTCTGGGAGTTGGTGATGGACAGGGAGGCCTGGCGTGCTATGATTCATGGGGTCGCAAACAGTTGGACATGACTGAGCAACTGAACTGAACTGAAAATCACTGCAGATGATGACTGCAGCCATGAAATTAAAAGATGCTTGCTCCTTGGAAGAAGTTATGACCAACCTAGACAGCTTATTAAAAAGCAAAGAAATTACTTTGCCATCAAAGTTCCATCTAGTCAAAGCTTTGGTTTTTCCAGTAGTCATGTATGGATGTGAGAGTTAGACTATAAAGTAAGCTGAGCACCGAAGAATTGATGCTTTTGAACTGTGGTGTTGGAGAAGACTCTTGAGAGTCCCTTGGACTGCAAGGAGATCCAACCAGTCCATCCTGAAGGAAACTATTCCTGAATATTCCTTGGAAGGACTAATGCTGAAGTTGAAACTCTAATACTTTGGCCACTTGATGTGAAGAACTGACTCATTTGAAAAGACCGTGCTGCTGGGAAAGACTGAAGGTGGAAGCCAAATGGAACAACAGAGAATGAGATGGTTGATGGCATCACTGATGCAATAGACATGAGTTTGAGTAGGCTCCAGAGGTTGGTGATAGACAGGGAGGCCTGGCATGCTGCAGTCCATGGGGTCACAAAGAGTCAGACATGACTGAAAGCCTGAACTGAACTGAACTGAACTACATTAAAAAATCCCCCAAAATCTAGGTAGACCCACTTGAACTAATAAGTGAGTTTATCAAGGACTCAGGATACCAGCCAAAATACAAAAATCAATTGCATCCTTACATTCCAAAAAAGAAAATTTAACCTCAAATTAAATACACACTCACACACATATATAATGTTCATCCCATTGAAAAGCATGAAATAATTAGTGGTCAATTTAGCAAGTATTACCAAGAACTATATACTAAAAGCTATAAAACATTGCTGAGAGAAATCAAGCAAATGAAGAAAATTACACATTTTCCTTATCAGAAGTCTTAAACTTACTTATCTGCAAATTCAAAAACATTTCAGCATAATTCTTGAAGAATTTTTGTATTAATTAAGGAGCTGAGTCTAAAACGTGTATTGCAAAGCAAAGAATATAAAATAGTAAAAACAATTTTGAAAAAGAACAAAGTTGGAGGACTCATATTATTGATGATAGGACTTATTATTAATATAAAGCTAGAATAATCAACAAATTATAAAGGTTTTACCTATAGGGTATGAAAGTTAGATAGATCTCTCAATGGAACAGAATAGAAATACACACAGAAATATATGCATACATGTGCCAAATTAATTTAATGAAGAAAAGATATTTTCAACTCAGTACTGGAAAAATTAGGCCTTCATATACAAAATAGTTACCCTTATTCTTACCTAATGTTGCACACAAAAACTAACTTAAAAATGATCAGAGACATAAATTTATGTATTCAACATATATATAGAAGAAAACAGAAAACTATTTGTGGCAACAAAATACGCCCTAAATATGATTCCAAAAACATTAACCATAAAGAAAAAATTAGCTAAACTCTACTACACTGAAATTTAAAAAAATAAAAGTTTTCAAAATAAAACTTTAGAAAATGAAAATACAAGCCCCCAGTTAGGAGAAAAATGTTTGCAAATCATATATCTTACAAAAGGACTTGTAGCCACAATATAAAAAGAACACCTTATAACTGAACATAATACAAAAAAGGCAAAAATCTGATTGGGACATGTCAGCATAGACAGTAACAAATGGTTTTAAAAGCATGTGAAATTGATGACCAAATGAATTAGCTATCAAGAAAATGTAAACTGAATCTGTAACACATGAGTAAACACATAATAGGATGGCTAAAACAAACAAAAAAAAGGTTGGCATTAGCAAATGATGATGTAAACATAGAACTGGAAATCTTATACATTGTTAGTGGAAATTCAAAAGGGTATATCAATTGGAAATGAGTTTAGCAATTTCTTATATAGTTAAATATACATTTTCCATATAAGCCAGCTATTTAATTTCTAGATATTTACCCAAGAGGAATAAAAACATATGTTCTCACAGTATATGTATGCACATATTCATAGCAACTTATTCAAAACAGCCCAGATCTGGAAACAACCCAAATATTCATCACTTGGTGAAAGGATAAACACATTTTGGTTATAGCACAATAAGAGAATATTACTCAGCAATACAAAGAATTGTTATGTTTATAGCAGAAGAATCTCAAAAATAAAATGCTAAGGGAAAGAATAAGACTACACACAGTTCAATTCAATTTTTATGATATTCTAGGATAGGCAAAATGACAAGAAAGTTAATCAGTGATTGGTTGTACATAAATATAGTAGAGGGAATTAATTGCAAAGGGGCATGAGATAATTTGGGGGTTGATGAATGAATATTTGTGTATCTTGATTATGCTTGTATTTACCTGATTGTAGAGGTTTATCAAAGCTCATCAAAATGCACATTTAAAAAATAATTTAATGTGTGTAAATTATTGCTCAATAAACTTATTGAAAATCTATCCATGTTGCTATGACAGTGAAATTGAAGTAGCCCAGTCATGTCTGACTCTTTGTCACCCCATGGACTGTAGCCTGCCAAGTTCCTCCATCTAAGGGATTCTCCAGGCAAGAATATTTGAGTGGGGTGCCATTTCCTTCTCTAGGGTATCTTCCTGACACAGGGATGGAACCCAGGTCTCCCGGACTATAGGCAGACTCTACCCTCTGAGCCACCAAGCGCTCCACCAAGCCACCATCTTGCTATATGCACATCTAACTCATTGTTTTGAATCACTGACAGATTCACTATGTTACACATTTATTTACATGCATTTTACTAATGAAGATACTTAAATGGTCTCCAAATACTGCTAATCATAAACATTGCTGTAATTAACATTTCACACATGCATATGAAAAATCTATGGAATATATATGTAGTAAGCACCTGAGAACAGGACGGCTGAGTCATAAGATGCAAGCAATTGGTATGCCTTAATATCATCAATTTGCCCACTTAAAAGACTACACCAATTTGTCTTTAGTTCTTCTATCTATATGGAAGATTAAAAGTGTGATGCATCACATTAACACACTAAAGAATAAAAATCATAGGATCATCTCAATAGATTTAGAAGGAAGCTTTTGATAAAATTCAATGTCTATTTATGATTAAAAAATAAAAACTCTTCAAAAAGTGAGCGCAGAGGGAACATATCTCAACATAATAAACTCTATATATGACAAACATGCAGCAAACATCATACTCAACAGTGAAAAGATGAAAACATTCCCTTTAAGATCAGAAATTAGGAAAGAATGGCCACTCTCACCACTTTACATCAACATAGTTTTGAAAGTACTAATCATAGCAATCAGAGGGAAAAAAAAAAAAAGAAGTAAAAGGAATCCAAATTGGAGAAGTAAAATTGCCACTGTCTACATGAAATGATGCTATTCACAGAAAATCCTAAAGATGCTACCAGAAAACTATTTGAGCTCATCAGTGAATTCAGTAAAGCTGCAGGATACAAAACTAATATATTGAAATCTGTTGCATTTCTATACACTAACAACAAAAAAATAAAAAGGAGAGATTAAGGAATAATCCTAAGTATCATCACATCAAAAAGAATAAAATACCGAGGAATAAGCAGGTCAGGAAGCAACAGTTAGAACTGGACATGGAACAACAGACTGGTTTCAAATAGGAAAAGGAGTACGTCAAGGCTGTATACTGTCACCCTGCTTATTTAACTAATATGCAGAGTACATCATGAGAAATGCTGGGCTGGAAGAAGCACAAGCTGGAATCAAGATTGCCAGGAGAAATATCAATAA
>NW_011494810.1:5003306-5035838 GCF_000754665.1 Bison bison bison | reverse complement strand
CCATGAAATTAAAAGATGCTTACTCCTTGGAAGGAAAGTTATGACCAACCTAGACAGCATATTGAAAAGCAAAGACATTACTTTGCCAATAAAGATCTATCTAGTCAAGGCTATGGTTTTTCCAGTGGTCATGTATGGATGTGAGAGTTGGACTGTGAAGAAGGCTGAGCACTGAAGAATTGGTGCTTTTGAACTGTGGTGTTCAAAAGACTCTTGAGAGTCCCTTGGACTGCAAGGAGATCCAACCAGTCCTTTCTAAAGGAGATCAGTTCTAGGTGTTCATTGGAAGGACTGATGCTAAAGCTGAAACTCCAATAATTTGGCTACCTCATGTGAAGAGTTGACTCATTGGAAAAGACCCTGATGCTGGGAGGGATTAGGGGCAGGAGAAGGGGACAACAGAGGATGAGATGGCTGGATGGCATCACCAACTCGATGGACATGAGTTTGGGTAAATTCCAGGAGTTGGTGATGGACAGGGAGGCCTGGTGTGCTGCGATTCATGGGGTCGCAAAGAGTCGGACACAACTGAGCGACTGAACTGAACTGATCTGAACTGAACTGAAGGAATTAAGAGACCTGTCCTACATACTATGACACCGGTGGGGGAAAAAAAAAAATGAAGACAACACAAATAGATGGAAAGATACACCGTGCTCTTAGATTGGAAGAATTACTATTGCTAAAATGACTATACTATTCAAGGCAACCTACAAATTCAATGCAATCTCTATCAAATTATCAGTGACATTTACCACAGAAGTGGATTGAAAAAAAATTTAATTTGGAAACACAAATGGTTCAACTAGCCAAAACAATATTGACAAAGAAGAATGTAGCTGGAGGAATCAAGCTCCCTGATTTCAGATTATAGTACAAAGCTACAGTAATTTAAACTGTGTGGGACTGACACAAAAACAAACACAGTGATAAATGGAACAAGGTAGAAAGACTGGAAATAAATCCATGAATTTATGGTAATTTAATCTAAGACAAAGAAGGCAAGATTATATAGTGCACAAAAGACTGTATATTGTGTCTTGAATAAGTGGTGCTGAAAAAACTGGACACCTACAGGTAAAACAATGAAATTAGAACATTCTCTAACACCACATACAAAAATGAACTCAAAATGAATTAAGACCTAAGAGTAAGCCTACATACCACAAAAATTCTAGAGGAAAACATAGGAAGACATTCTTTGACATAAATCAGAGCAACATTTTTGGGGATGTGTGTCCTAGAGACAATGGAAACAAAAGCAAAAATAAACAAATGGAGCCTAATAAAATTTAAAAATTTTTGTAGAACAAAGGAAACCATAAAAAAACAACATGATGACCTATGGAACAGGAGGAAATATTTGCAAATGATGCAACTAACTGACAAGGGATTAATTTCCTAAATATACTAGCACTGTACACAGCTCAATACAAAAAAATAAAACAAGTGATCCAATTAAAAAAAAATAGGTAGAAGATCTAAATAGACATTTCTCCATTGAAGACATCCAGATAGTCAATAGGAACATGAAAATATACTCAACATTCCTAATTATTAGAGAAGTGCAAGTGAAGAAAAACTAAAGAGCCTCTTGATGAAAGTGAAACAGGAGTGAAAAAGTTGGCTTAAAGCTCAACATTCAGAAAACTAAGATCATGGTATCCAGTCTCATCACTTCATGGCAAATAGATGGGGAAACAGTGACAGACTTAATTTTTGGGGACTCCAAAATCACTGCAGATGGTGACTGCAGCCATGAAATTAAGACACTTGCCCCTTGGAAGAAAAGTTATGACCAACTTAGACAGCTTATTAAATAGCAGAGACATTACTTTGCCAACAAAGTTCCATCTAGTCAAGGCTATGGTTTTTCCAGTAGTCATGTATGGATGTGAGAGTTGGACTATAAAGAAAGCTGAGACCCAAAAAATGGATGCTTTTGAACTGTGGTGTTGGAGAAGACTCTTGAGAGTCCCTTGAACTGCAAGGCAATCCAACCAGTCCATCCTAAAGGAAATCAGCCCTGAATATTCATTGGAAGGACTGATGTTGAAGCTGAAATTCCAATACTTTGGCCACCAGATGTGAAGAACTGATTCATTTGAAAAGAACCTGATGCTGGGAAAGATTGACGGCAGGAGGAGAAGGGGACAGCAGAGGATGAGATGGTTGGATGGCATCACCGACTCAATGGACATGAGTTTGAGTAGACTCCAAGAGTTGGTGATGGACAGGGAGGCCTGGCAAAAGTCGGATATGACTGAGCAACTGAACTGAACTGAACTGAAATCAATACTATAATGAGGTACCATCTCACAGCAGTCCAAAAGGCCATAAACAAAAAGGCTACAAATAATAGATGCTGGAGAGAGTATAGAGAAAGGGAACATTCCTGCACCACTGATGGAAATGTAAATTGATGAAGCCACGATGGAGAAAAAAATGGAGTTTCACTAAAAATTTAAAAATAAAGTTACCGTATAATACTACAATCCCATCCCTGGACACACATTCATAAAAGAGGAAACTTCTATTAATAATTCAAAAATATACATTCACCTCAGTGTTCATAGCAGCACTATTTACAACCGCCAAGACATGTAAGCAACCTAAATGTCCCCTGACAGAAGAATAGATAAAGAAGATATAGTGTATGTGTTTATATATACATATATGTTGTTGAGTTGCTGTGTCCAACTCTTTTGTGACCCCGTGGACTATAGCTCACCAGGCTCCTCTGTCCATGGGCTATCCCAGGCAAGAATACTGGAGTGGATGGCCATTTCCTTCTCCAGGGGATCCTCCCAACCTAGAGATCGAACCATGTCTCCTATATTAGTCAGCAGATTCTCTACCACTGACCCACAAGGGAGGTCCATCACATATATACACACATACAATGAAATAATACTCACCCATAAGAAAGAATGCAATAATGCCATTTGCAGTAATGTGGACTGACTTAGCAGGGCTTCCCTGATAGCTCAGTTGGTAAAGAATCTGCCTGCAATGCAGGAGACCCCAGTTCAATTCTTGGGTTGGGAAGATCCACTAGAGAAGGGATAGGCTACCCACTCCAGTATTCTTGGGCTTCCCTTGTGGCTCAGCTGGTAAAGAATCCACCTGCAGTGTGGGAGACCTGGGTTTGATACCTGGGGACTGACTTAGAGATTGTCATCATAAGTGAAGTCAGACAAAGAAAGACAAATATCATATGGGATCACTTCTATGTGAAATCTAGAAAAAAACAATGATACAAAGAAACTTTTTAACAAAACTTAGAAACTCAGGAACTAACTATAGTTACTAAAGGGGAAAGGTGTAGGATAGGGATAATTTAGGGATTTGAGATTAACAGATACACACGATCATAAATAAAATAAATAAGCAACAGTGACCTACTGTATAGCACAGGGAACCATATTCAATATCTTGTAATAACTTACAGTGAAAAAGAATCTATCTATCTATATGTGTGCATGTGCATGTGTAACTGAATCATGTGTAACTGAATCACTTTGCCGTACATGGGCTTCCCTGGTAGCTCACTGGTAAAGAGTCTGCCTGCCAGTGCAGGAGACACAGGTTCCATCCTTGGTCTGAGAGGATCCCACATATCACAGAGCAGTTGGGTCAGTGTGACACAACCATTAAGACTGTGCTTTAGAGCCCGTACGCCAACAACTACTGAGCCCAAGTGCCCCAACTACTGAAGCCTGTACACTCTAGAGCCTGTGCTTCTTAACAAGAGAGTAGCTCCTGCTCACCACAACTACAGAAAAACCTTCATAGCAATGAAGACCCGGCACAGCCAAAAAAAAAGTAAATGACTCATAGAAAACCATCAGCTTTTTTGTAGGTGACTTTCCATGCCATTAGCCTCACAAGCTACCCAAATGTCTTAATGGAGATTACTTTTGTGAACTTCTGATTGTTCTCTGTCCATCTGGTCAATAATATTGATTTTTATCATCTTTCCTTTGCTACATTATGCTTTCTGAAATTGGTCTTCCCCAATAAAATTGTATCTCATAGCAGTTTTAAATTCGTCTTTAAATTACTTCTTCCCTCTGATTTGTTCTGTCTTCTATTCAGTCTTGCTGGCTCAGTGAGAGATTATCTCTTTTCAAATTCGAGTTTCATTTCAATATTTTTCCTGTATATTCTTGCCCATGATTCTTATTTCAAGAGAAAAATAAATAAAACTCAGCTTAGTTGCTCAGATTATCAACATTGAGTTATCTTGAAAAGCTCTTACACTCAACTTCTACCCTAAACCTTTTCTTTGTCACATTTGGAAAGATAAATTGAATGATTAACATCTACACTGCACATATATTTAAACACGCAGCTGGGAGTTTTAAGCTCAGATTGTTGTTTATGAGCAAAACTAAAGACATTAAATTTTTTAAATTTATTTTTATATAAACAATTAGAATATCTACAATAAGTCCCAATCCTTGAGTTTGTGGCAATTATTTTGTGCCTTTCTCAAAGTATTTATCAAATGATTCATGGATTTTTCTACCAGCTGCTTGATTTATATTCTGAGTTCTATTTCCTGCACCACATATCACAGTATAGGATAAAATTCTTCTGCTTTTCTGTAATTAAGCACAAGAATAATTCTAGTATTTACATTTGCTATACAATCTTAGGCATATCAAGGAATTTTTATTGAGGAGTTGAGTTTTCAGTTCAGTTCAGTTCAGTTGCTTAGTCATGTCTGACTCTTTGTGACCCCATGAATTGAAGCATGCCAGGCCTCCCACTCCAGGAGTTCACTCAGACTCACGTCCATCAAGTCGGTGATGCCATCCAGCCATCTAATCCTCTGTCATCCCCTTCTCCTCTTGCCCCTAATCCCTCCCAGCATCAGAGTCTTTTCCAATGAGTCAATTCTTTGCATGAGATGGCCAAAGTACTGGAGTTTGAGCTTTAGCATCATTCCTTCCAAAGAACACCCAGGACTGATCTCCTTTAGAATGGACTAGTTGGATCTCCTTGCAGTCCAAGGGACTCTTAAGAGTTGAGCCTTATACCATCTCTTTTTATGATAAAGGGAAAAGACAGTTCTAGTAGTCAACATTCCACTTTAATGAAGTGAATACAGAGCAACATAGTTTAATTCATTTTATGAATTTTGTTTTACATGGTTTTGTGTGAATTAGATACTCACTTATGAGTATTCTATTTCAAATAATAAATACTAGAGTAATAATCAATATATAAAGCACTGATCTACAAGAAGTAAACACAATAGCTATCTTCAAGCACTTTAGAGAAATTTTTTACTTCTGAGCAATATCATTATTATAGGCAACTTTCATAATTTGTATTTCTTAAAACTTACATTATCCTTTTTAAGTACTCTAAGTTTAATAAAATTTTACTTTTTTAGTTGTTTTTAATTTCATTAGTTTATTTCTGAACAAGTAGCATAGATAATTTAAGAAAAATTTCCTCCCTTTGACCCTGGGATAACACAACAGTCCTATTTTTCCTGGAGTTGATGGTGTGCAGAATAAATGAAGCAAGCAATTACTAAACTAGAAAGCATAAGCATTAAAGATTCTTTCAGCTTTGGTTAAAGCTCACGTGTTCACTAATGTGCCTGTTTAAAACTGTCTCCAATAACCTGAAATATGCAAAAAGCAGAGGCAAAGCAATACAAGGAATTGTCACTAGGAGCATGTTCAGTAAATAGAAACCAAACCAGTAGACAAACTTTGACCAAGTAGAGATAGATGAATTGTTCGAAGTCTACATTGTAGGCACAAATGTACTCAGATACCGCCTCCTCTTCACAACCTCTGGATGCTCCCTCACTCTGGCATGTATTTATAAAGATGCTAAATTTTAAAACATTCAGTTTATTAGGCAACAATACATAACTTAGATCAGAAATATGAGGTCAAACAAGAATGAACTGTTTATTCAAACATAAAACAAGAAGCTATATCATTTGGGGAGTTTTACTCTCTCAGAGTAGAAACTATAAAATTGAATAGATAAGAGAAAGAAAAAAACAAATTGAAAATTCCTGAGAATCTGATTCAACATTCAATCCTTTTTAAGTCATTAGTGCTAACAACTGTCCTTTAATTTGACTTTCACAAAACTAATTACAACCAAAATATACTATAATAAATTTTGTTAGGGTTTTTTGTTTGTTTGTTTGTTTATGTCAGAGGGTATAAACTTCCATACTACAACCTAATTTTTTTGTCTGTTCAACACAAACTATTGTTTTCAATCATTGTTAAATTGAAATGGTCCTTCCAATACCAAATGTAGCTGAGTGCAGGAGTAATCTGACAGCGCTCTGCTCAGAGGCATCCCAAATCTCTTCCTCAACCTTGGGGTTTCTCTGCTATTACCTCCTGGGACACTCTGTAAACACCTGTTCAGGCATTCCAACGAATGCAAAAACTTAACAGTGCTTGCCAAGATGATAAAGCAAAACCTTGATGAGAGTGGATTAGCCTATCAAAAGGTGATATGGATGACACATTGAAAGCCCACTGGATTTTAAAGTTAGTTGGATAATTAGTTGTATTTCTTGGCATAAAAAAATGAACAGATAAGTGGAATTTTTCTCTGACAATATTAAATCTCTTATGGTCTAAAAAACTGGCATTCACTTCACAACATTTTATGTTTCCCAAGTGGTCGTCAGAAAAAAAAAAAGTAGAATCTTAATTAGAAGAATAAAATGCTACCAGTATATTTTCAACCTGAACTTGCCTTCTCATTTTAATATACACACATAAAAGTATTTATTTAATGGTTGCTAGTTCACTGTCCACCAACGAAACAAAAAACTCTTTATCAAAGCATCAGAAACATCCTATTAATGGAATTGGAGAAGGCAATGGCACCCTACTCCAGTACCTTGCCTGGAAAATCCCATGGACAGAGGAGCATCGTAGGCTGCAGTCCATGGGGTCGCTAAGAGTCCGGCACGACTGAGCGACTTCACTTTCACTTTTCACTTTCATGCATTGGACAAGGAAATGGCAACCCACTCCAGTGTTCTTGCCTGGAGAATCCCAGGGACGGCAGAACCTAGTGGACTGCCATCTATGGGGTTGCACAGAGTCGGACACGACTGAAGCAACTTAGCAGCAGCAGCAGCCTCTATCTTAACATTCCCACAACATTATATCCAGCAGATAAAAATTTCAGGATTTGAATAGTCCCCAGACAAATAAGTTCATCAACTTTAGCTCTCCAAAGTGGTATATACAGTTATTTAAGTCAAAAACATGTTAACACATTCCACAACATACACGCACAGAGCTGTAATGCTATTCTGCTGGTTTCATTGTCTACTTAATGAACGGTATCAGTCAGTAGATACAAAGGAGCTATGAAGTCAATTACCATGAACTTGGACTTCACTTTCTAACAGTGAAGGAAACAGAATAGTTACTCTAAAAGACTTCATATTACAATGCTACTAAAATTGAATAAAACTTGATTTGAAAGATATTGATGGGTTCATACAGAGAAGGCAATGGCACCCCACTCCAGTACTCCTGCCTGGAAAATCCCATGGACGGAGGAGCCTGGTAGGCTGCAGTCCATGGGGTCACTAAGAGTCAGACACGACCGAGCGACTTCATTTTCACTTTTCACTTTCATGCCAATTGGAGAAGGAAATGGCAACCCACTCCAGTGTTCTTGCCTGGAGAATCCCAGGGACGGTGGAGCCTGGTGGGCTTCTGTCTATGGGGTCGCACAGAATCAGACACCACTGAATCGACTTAGCAGCAGCAGCAGCAGCATGGGTTCATAACAAGGAAAATCTTCAAGATTATAAATTAAACCTAAACAACTATCAACTTAATCCAAATGATTGCTCTAAATGGTATATGATTCAGTCAGTCACTAAGTTGTGTCTGACTCTTTGTGACCCCATGGACTGTAGCCTGCAGGCTCCTCTGTCCATGGGATTTCCCAGGCAAGACTATGGGAGTGGGTTACCATGCCCTCCTCCAGGGGATCTTCCCAAACCAGGGATCGAACCCTCATCTCCTACATTGGCAGGCAGGTTCTTTACCACGAGTATCACCTGAGAAGCCCACAGACTCACAGTATTCTCACAAATTAAGTTCAACCTAATACAAGAAATGTTTGTTAATCACAAAAAATACATCTATAAAATAGAGTAACATGAGAAATAGTAGAAACTAAAAGACAACTTTGATTCCCGAGAACAAGTGATAATGGAACTAGAAAAAATACATAGTGATATAAAATATTCAAGAGGAAAAAAACAAAACTTTTTGAGTGAATAACCAATAAGAAACTATTACAGTAGAGAGACTAATTTGGAAAATAAGCAAAATTCTGGGAAAAAATGTATAATTAATGAATAGGTAACAAAATAGCAAAAAGGTTACTAAAGAATTGGAGGAAAGACCACAAGGAAGTATCCACATATTTGTTCAGAGATACAAGTTAAAAGAAAATATGAAAAGTCATTAAGACAAATAAGGGATAAATGACAAGCTCTGCCTTCTAACTGTAATTCTGGAAGGAGGGATGACACAAATCATATGAACCTAACAGTCCTTGTGGAAAAGGGTATGAAATTTTATTGAAAGATGCAGCAATATACTATATTCATGGACTAAAAAACTCTTTATTTTAAATACATACCAGAACATGGTCTAAAATTTATCCTTTAATGTACAGTTTAAACACTTTTTTAGAGAAATTCTTCCCTTTGTGCAGCTGGAAAGATGTTCAAAATAATACTGTTCAAGGTAGCAAAAAAAAAAAAAATAGAAACAATGCATCGATAAGAATATGGATAGTATTTTGCAATAGTCACAGTGGAATATTTATGGAAGATAAACTGAAATTAAATAACATAGATGAGTCTGAAAAATATTGAAGCAAAAATTCAATTCACAGTAGATAACAATGTCTCCTTCCTGAGAAACAAGAAAACTAAGTAACATATTATTTACCATTTAAATATGTAATGGTGATGGTGGTTAGTCACTCAGTTCTGTCCAACAATTTGCAACCCCATGGACTATAGCCGATGGGATTCTCCAGGCAAGAATACTGGAGTGGGTTACCATTCTCTTTTCAAGGGGACCTTCCTTACCCAGGGATTGAACCAGTGTCTCTTGCATCTTCTGCATTGGCAGGTGTACTCTTTACCATCTGAGACATAGTAGTATTCAAAAAAGACAACCGTGAATAATATGCATAAAATTCAGAGCAGTAGCTAGTTTGGTGAGGGAATCATGATGCTAAATTGGAGAAAGACAAATAGTATCAATATTATTGGCATTTAACAGTTCATAAGTTTGATAGTGAATTTATAGATAATATTTATTATTAAACTTTTACATTTACCTATGTTACATATCGGAGAAGGCGATGGCACCCCACTCCAGTACTCTTGCCTGGAAACTCCCATGGATGGAGGAGCCTGGTGGGCTGCAGTCCATGGGGTCACTAAGAGTCAGACACGACTAAGTGACTTCACTTTAACGTTTCACTTTCATGCATTGAAGAAGGAAATGGCAACCCACTCCAGTGTTCTTGCCTGGAGAATCCCAGGGACGGCGGAGCCTGGTGGGCTGCCGTCTATGGGGTCACACAGAGTCAGACTTAGTGTGACTGAAGTGACTTAGCAGCAGCATGTTACATATATCACTATCAAATATTACATTAAAACATAATATGCAATGCACTTTAAAAATAAGTCTAAGTTTGAATGCTCAACTTTATTTTTATATTTAATTCAAAATTTTATGCCAAAGTTCAATAAGTTATTTATCCAGAATCTCAGGCCACAATCAATCAGAAGCAGCAGATTGAAAGGTAGAAGAAAAGTCCCTAAGAGGCTGATATGGACCAATATCTATAGAGTGAGTAGCAAGTTAAATAATGTACTCAGTGTAGGCTCAAGAACCTCAAAATTAGATACTGGAAAGAAATTGACTAGCACCTTCTCAGTCTTGAGACTTCCCCAATGGCTCAGACAGGAAAGAATCTGCCTGCAATGCCAGAGACCTGGATTCAGTCCCTGGGTTGGGAAGATCCCCTGCAGAAGGAAATGGCAACCCACTCCAATATTCCTTCCTGGAGAATTCCATGGGTTGGAATTCCATAAGCCTGGTGGGCTACAGTCCACGGGGTTGAGAAAAGTTGGACACCAGTGAGAGACTAACATTTTCTCGGTTGTAGTACTACTGTAGAGTACAATAACTTACTCTCCTTTAGCAACCAGGAGTCATCATGCTCAGGAGGCACTGTTAAATTGGCATAAAAGGATGCAGCACGTTTCAGAATAAACCTCAAGTTGTTAAAGTGGATGTTGAACATTCAGTGTCTGGTGGTGATGCACCCCTTCTGTCTTCGCAGAATAACACAATCTGTTTCACGTGTTAGGCTACCTGCCTGCTTCCTGAGGGCATCTGTGTTTTTGAACCACAAATTAGCAGACTTTGCAAAGTCTGGTGCCAGGCTGATGACCTTTTATTCCGATGAGGGCAAGCAAAAGAGGGCTTGCAGTGGAAGTGGGATTTGATAGGCCCAAGTAGGGAAATGGAAGGATGTTCAAAAGTTGCAGTTTCTGTTTCCCATCTCGACTCCCCATGTTCCAAACAGTTTGTTATTTATCAGGGATGTTCCCCTCTGTGTCTCTTGTACCACATGGAATCCAATGCCAGGTCCCTTGGATAAAGGAACACATAGCTGAAATATCTGCGGTCATTTTTACATCCCTTTTGGCAGCTTTTCTGGTTTCTGACATTGCATTTACCCAGTCTCCTGGAGTTTGGGGTATCATCCTACACTATTTTTTTTTTTCCTGCAGCTGATGTTCCTCCAGATTTATTCTGTACAAATTGCCTGGAGTATCAAAATCAAATCTTTCCATTCCTAAATCACTGCAGTACAACATCCACAAATTAATTAATGCAACAATTAATAATGACCAATACATTTCTATACTTTCCATGCAATTAAACCCAGCTACATATTAAAAGGAGAATAATTGAATTATCCCACTAAAATAAACCATCCTAAACTGCAAATGACTCATTTATTATTGAGCAATTCTTTCAAGGGCTTTTCATAGATTTGGAGGAGAATATATGGAAGAAAAGTCTTTGAGCTTCCTTTTCAGCAACAGAGGGCAAAATAGCAAAGTTTATGGTTAAAATAATAAAACATTAAAGGTTTTCAACTGTTTTCATATGATATCCATTATGTAAGAGCTATAAATTCAGTAGTTATATAAGACAGAATGCACAATAACATTCCATATTCATATAAATAAATTTAATATTTTTTCAAGTAGTAAAAATATACCAACGATTCTGAGTCAGGGGAGTCTAGTCTCAATTCTTGCTTTGCCATCAGGTTGATCAGTGTCTTTAGCTTGCTGACTTTCTTGTTATTTTGTTTTCCATCATTAAACAGAAATGCAGTATAATGGCCTTTGAGAGGCAAATTTAGAAGCAAGATTTGACTCCAAGCTGTGGGGTATTTATTAAGTTATTGAAGTCTCATTTTGCTCATGCTCAAAGTAGGAGTAATGCTGATAGCTTCAAATCCAAAGGATTTTAAGATGATTAAAATGGTATTTAAAAGCCTTTATCATGATATTTACCTTGGACATGAAAAGTGCTCAAAAAAGTTGTCTCTTCTTAATTGAAGAGACACATGGAAAAAAACATACAATCAGAAACTTATATTTTTTAAAACCTCCACTGTTTCAGTTTGATTATTCTACAGTCTTGATTTCCCCTACTTTTCATAATAGCTTCTCTAAATCTTCTCTATGACATATATATAGACCAAAAAAAACCCCAAAACCCTAAATTGTATAAAATGTGTCCTGTGACTCTGGAAACAAGATACGAGAGTTGGTAACATTTCAATACTCATATTTTAAAATAGAGATGTCTCTGGCATAAATCCATTCAGCTTTGGCCTTATTATTTTGGGCTGAGTTACATTTGTATTGGCCAGGATAAAATATTTGTTCTAAGACGGGTAGGATGAGCCTTGTTCCTAAAAATGATTGAATGACTTGGGAATGGAATTGAGGAAAGTAAGTAACAGTTTAAATTTAAAAGCCTACTGAGTGAATTTTGACTACCTTGGTCTTAAAAATGTTGCTAGAATTTTCATGCCATGAAGAGCTAAATGAAACATTTCACATAATTAATATTCTAACACGAGTCCACAAACCGCAAGAGCTACTTTAGGTGGAAGTACTTAGCTTTCTTTCATATATTCTATGAGGTTCACATAAATATAATTTTATGACGAGTATGTTTCTGATTACTAAGAGAAATGATAGAGCTCCCTATTTGCAGAGAGAAGAGAAGGAAATGAGCCAAGGATATATGGCTAAGAAGGGGAAGCTTTCAGAGGCGTATTAGCGAGTTTCCATCAAGATTCCAAAATTCCTGGGGGAAGCTAGAGTGATAGTGTGACCTTCAGCAAAAACATCCTCTTGCTTGTGTTTAGTGGATGTCCTTGGAGATAATTCAGAGGTATAGAAAGCAGGAGTGAATAAGGATCACTGAAGGTGAAAACGTGTCTCATTCACTGTATAAACAAAAGGGAGGGGAGTTGAAGTTAATGGAACAGAATTGTTCACAAACAAAAGGCAGTTCAGTTGGTAAAGAATCTGCCTGCAGTGCAGGAGACCCTGGGTTCAATCCTTGGGTCTGTAAGATCCCCTGGGAAGGAAATGGCAACCCACTCCAGTATTCTTGCCTGGAAAATCCCATGAACAGAGGAGCCTGGAGGGCTACAGTCCATGGGGCTGCAAGAGTCAGACACAACTTAGTGAATAAACCATCACCACCAAAATATTCACAACTTTGCCCAATTTGTTCATGCAAATATGTCTCTTTTCCAGTTCCCTCCACCACTTTGAAGTCTTTCACCGACAAAATTTATATCAATATACTAAAATCAAAACAGGATCCTGTTCATTTCTCTAAATGCTGCTCAACATAATCCCTTTTTGTTAGTGCCTAGTCCATAAAGAAGTCAATACAACTTAGTAATTTATTGAGATGTCAGCTCCACAAACTTTGTTGGAGCCTAGAAAGACAGGCTACAGCGTCGTTTTCCCTGTTTAAAGATGCATTGACTTCATGCAAGGAACACTTCAAGGAGTTTTGTTTGGATGATCGATACACTTCTATATTTATAAGCCTAATCAGAAGCCATCTGCTTTTCTGCTAAAGCACTGCTCAGAGAGTCACATAATCAAAATTATAAACTTTGTTGCATTGATTTTTTTTTTGTTCTACTTGTTACTCAGACCACAGAAATAATTAAATATTTTTGTTTTAATAACTGCAACTTGACACAAAATCATTTCTTTGGGAAATATTTCCCCAACATCAGGACTATGGTGTCTGATAAGCTCCATCGTGCCATTTTTTATCCTAATTATTAGACTTTAATAGGTCTAAAACTTGTTTTAAATGTTCTAGTCTCAAAATTTAACAGCTGTTCCCCAGGCCATATATAGAAATCCAGTCAGCTGCCTTGAACTGACCTCAATGGTGCAGTCCCAGAGCCAGATCTCCACCGGAGACTCTAGCTTCACATTATAAATACTGCAGGGTCATCTATAAATATGTACATTTCACCATGTTTCACCTGCTGTTGTTTTGCTGAGGCAAGTGCCTGCTGTCCTTGTTCATGCAGCAGCAAGCACCTCTGGAACAACATGGGGACAACAGAGCCTGTGGATGTCTCACTGGCTCCATCAAAATGTAGGGAGAGGATTCAAAGAAGAGAAATGAGGACTAACTTGGAGGAAATGTAACAAAATGAAAATGACATTTCACAATGAAAATGATAGTCCAGCCTTTCATTTGCTGTTAAGTCAATATATCTTCCTATAGTATAAGGTTAATCACATCACACTGGCCTAGGCACATTTATCACATGATTTACTACAGACAGAGTCTACATGGGGTTGTAATCAGATAATTTCTGCCTGCCACATCCAACTCATTGCCTCTGCTCCCAGAATTTTCTCCACCAAGGTGACTTTTCCATTTAGGGAGGTGAACCATACCTGGAGACACCTACACGCTTGGTATTTTCACTTTATATTTGAATATGCTATTGGGCTAATTTAGGGCATATGGTGTCTTTGCTGCTGCTGCTGCTAAGTTGCTTCCATCATGTCCGACTCTGTGCGACCCCACAGACGGCAGGTCACCAGGTTCCCCCATCCCTGGGATTCTCCAGGAGAGAGTACTGGAGTGGGGTGCCATTGCCTTCTCCAATATGATGTCTTTACTAGGCAATAAATATGTCCTTTCAGACATTTAGGCCTCCTCAACTGTGGGATGGAGAACGCAATGGCACCCCACTCCAGTACTCTTGCCTGGAAAATCCCGTGGACGGAGGAGCCTGGTGGGCTGCAGTCCATGGGGTCGATAAGAGTCGAGCACAACTGAGCAACTTCACTTTCACTTTTCACTTTCATGCATTGGAGAAGGAAGTGGCAACCCACTCCAGTGTTCTTGCCTGGAGAATCCCAGAGACGGAGGAGCCTAGTGGGCTGCCGTCTACGAGTCGCACAGAGTCAGACACGACTGAAGCGACTTGGTGGTGGCAGCAGCAGCAGCAGCAGCAGCAACTGTGGGATTCCTGAATCAAAAACTGCAGCTCCATTTGGATTTCTTAAATTCTTCAAAAGTACAAATCAATTAACATTTGTTTTCTCATAGCCAAACTAATTTGCATAAAATCAAGAGTAGATGCTCAAAATCAGTATCTTAATTTCAATTTTTAAAAGGAAAAATTATCATAAGTGCTTTTTGAAATGTTTTATGTCCTTGTCATCTTAGCAGAGATATATAATATATAAATTGCTTCTATCTCAAAAATTTAAAAAGATTATTGTGTTTATTTTACTATTCAAAATTCTTTGTGTCCTATGTTAACATATGTAAAATTTATATTTTAATGACATATAAAACACACTTGATATATTTAAATAAAAAATTAAAAAATAAAATAAAGTACACAATAAAACCTGACACCTATAAACACATACACACACACTTGATATTGTAGGTAAACTTATGAATGATGATCAATTCTATAAAGCTAAAAGTGTACCATCAACTTTCCAGATGCCAAAAGAATCTTGTTTTTCTTTATGGAATATGTGTGGTTTTGCAAAATCTTCCCACAAAGTCAGTCTTTGGAGCCCTAACACAGTGAAACAATATGAATTCCAATAATAGCACACCACAGTGGTGAGTTTCCTGTAAATAGAGCTAAAATTCTGATTATGAAGATAAGCATAAATCCAACTAGCATAACTTGAGGCTTAATATGCAATATTATTTTCAAAAATTAAGGAAACAATTGTTTTAGATAAAAAATATTTTGTAGCAAGCATTCAATTATGGTATTTTCTGGACATGCTTGGTGATAAAGAAAGCAGTGACCTCTGAAGAAATCACAAGTATGAATGGTCATTTAGGCCCAAACATGCATTTTACGGCAGCTACATCATCTTCACCATCCACAGCACTTGACAGCCTAAGATAGTTCCAGTATCTCCTAAGACAGCCACTTTATATTGAGATAGCTTACACTGTTCAATATAACATCAACCAGGGATCTACCCCATTAGTACATTGCTACTGGTCACAGGCACAGACATAGTTTCTTTGGAGCCAAGGTTACTCCAGTTTATTAAGAAAAGACAAAACATTTGCCTCAACTTTGTATGTCTGCAAGGTTTTAGGCTCAGAGGAATTGTTGGGCTTAGAGAAATAGATTTGGGAATAGTATATTCAGTAGTAGGAGTCAAAATCCTATGAATGAAAGAGTTCCTAAAAATGAAGTATTAAACAGGAATGGAAAATATGGTACTGCCTGCTGCAGAATGTTATGTGGGGCATAAATAAGTATCTTAATATCATTTAATAATCCTGCATATACTTTCTACCTTAGAAACCCCCAAAAATCTAGGCAAACCATTTCATAAACCAAACCATCAATTTCTAGTACTATTATAACTTGGCATATCAGTGGCTATAAATGACATTATGTGCCATAATCCAGAACAGTGGAGTAATTCTGTTTTTTTAATTTAGAAATATAGCATATGTAATTAATGATTATATATTACTTGATTGCCATATATATGTATATACACACATATATCACATGCAAACTTTTCCATTATTCCTTGGAACATTTAGGTTAATTCTAACATCTTTTACCATTATATTCATCCTAAAACTAGAAATTATATTTTTGATTAAAATGCTTATTATATGCAAACACAAATGGAAATTTTAAATGATTACAAGAACATTTTTAACAACAACAAAATGCATACTAAAATTGAGTTATTTAGCTAAATTTTTGTGTACATCAATAATTGTGTACTTAACTTTTCCCTACAGCAAAATTTCAGAAAGGCAATAAATGTGTCAAAACGAATGTTATCATCAGGCTTCTGATATCTATAACCAAAATCTCCTCCAAAACCTTGTATAAATTTATACTCCAATGGAAAGTGCACTTTCCATTGTGTTTGTTTCAATTTTGTGGTAAGGAGCTGGACTGAGGTGTAATTTATATACTATAAACAGCACTTTACATACTATATACTTAGTATTTATATACTATATACTTAGTATTATATATTTGGTATTGATACACTAAATATTATATGTATATACTATAAACTGGCATTTATATTTTAGTGACTTTTACTAGATGTATGCAGTTATATCACCAGCACCACCACCATCAGAGTAGAGCATTTCCAGCACCCTAAAAGATTTGTTTCTGACTATCTACAGTCAACCCCTGCTTCGATCCCTGAATCCAGGCAAACACTGCTTCCTGTCTCTCAGAGATTTGCCTTTTTATAAATTTCATATAAATGGAATCATCAAATACACTGTCTTTTTTGGTCTACTTTCTTTCACTATTTGTTGATACCTTTGAGATTGATCTATGTCATAGAATGTTTCTACAGTCTTCTCATTATCAATACTGAATAGTATTCCCCCGTATAAACATGGTGAATGTTTTAAACCATTCCACCAGGTGATGGATATTTGGATTGTTAGTTGTTGCTGTTTTTTTTCCCCAACTCTGAATCATAAATATCTGTGAACGTTTGTATCAGACACAGGTTTTTGCTGATTCTCTCAATTTCATTAGAACCATTTTAACACGCTAGTTTTAAATGTGAGAATCTTGTGAGGTGAAAACCAGTAATTCCAATATTTCTAGAAGTAGTGGAATTTTTTTAAGGTATTTATTAATAGTGATAGTTCACACTCCAAAGTCATTTTTATACCATATTTTCCCCTAACTTCGCTCTGCTGGAAGGAAGGATACTCTCTTATTTAGACTGAAAAGAAGTGAGACTGTTTTCCTAAGTCCTTAGTACACCTATGTTATTCAACAATATATTAGAAAACACTGCTGAGTTATACATGCAACTTGCATTTTATTTTTATATTTCAAATTCATCTATCCATTCAACAAATGTTACTGATCCCCTACAATGTATCAGACATTGAAACTGAAACTAGAGAAACAAAATAAAATATGGCCCTTGTCTTTATGGAGTTTTACAAAGTAAGGAGACAATCATAGTTCAGTGTATTAATGAAGCGTGGTAGTCTCTACCAAAAAAAAAAAAAAAAAAACTAATTTTAAAAACCTAGATCTACAAAAAGAAAATCTAACTCAACTTTAAGAGGTTAGGAAGCCTTGCCAGAAGAAGAAATATGCAAGCTGAGATCTGAAGGAAAGGTGGGTTATCTAAGTAAGAGGATGAGAAAATCAGTCCGGGGGGAAATTATACCATAAACAAAGGCCTTGAGTCAAAAAGAATACCAAGTCTTTGGGAAAATACAAATAATTTTTATGGCCCAAGCAAAGCTTTTGAAAGGGGAACAATAGGAGCCAGAGAAACAAACCGGGGAAAATTTATGAAAGGATTCATTAGCCACATTAAAGACTTGTTAGCCAAATCTCCTTTCACTGAAGTTTACCAATGTTCTCCTTGATAATTTCTGTCCATATTATCAGGTTCAGCTAAAACTTAACTTCTGTAAAGAAAGTATTTGGGTGCCTTAAAGTCATGAGGGCACATGATACAGAGTTGCACTGTTTCACAGCTCCCTAGGATTCTCCCTTAGAATTTAAGTGAATTAGATATGAATGATAGATGTCTCTTCTATTAGGACATAAGCTCTTTAAGGCAGTGTTTTGTTTGCCACAATTTTAGTATTATTCCACACAGTAACTTGCTTATAAATGGCCCTCGACAAATAAGTGTTGAGTGCTGAAAGGAAAGGGTTTGCTCTTTAACATACAGATATTTAAGCTTATTTTTGCTTTGAAAAGGTCACTGTTCTGTGGGAAATGGCCTGAAGAAAAAGGACAAGACAGAATGTAAGAGAACAAGTTAATAGGAAATATGTATTCATAGCCAGATGATGTCCTGAGTGCCTCCTATTTTTTTCCTTTCTTTTTTTAGTCTCTGAAATACCACAACCCTGTAAAGTAGAACATTATTTTCATTTAAATAAGTTTAGGATTTTAAATCTTAAGCTTAGGAAATTGCATAAGATCACAGAGTGTATGAACTGGTTACCTTAAGAGTCCACAAGTGTCACAGGGACTAGAGACAGACAGAGCTGGAAAGGTAGACAAGCCAGAATGCACGGGCTTCTTTCTGTAAGCCAGGTTCATTCTCAAAACAATGAGAATCAACTGAACAAGACAGCATAACAATCAAATGAGTCCTTGAACAAAACACTGTAAAAGAAAACTGGTGAATGAATTTGGGGAGAGTGGCAGAAACCAGTACAAGAAGACAGAAAATTGATTCAGTTATCCCTGGGCAAAGGAGGTCAATATCCTGGACCATAATCATGGTAGTATATGTGGGAAATAGTGCATAGTCAGAGGAGATATGTAAATATCCAAGGCAATGGGCAGGCCACTCTGATCCAGGACCATAATCATGGTAGTATATGTGGGAAATAGTGGATAGTCAGAGGAAATATGTAAATATCCAAGGTAATGGACAGGTCACTCTGAAGAAAGAAGAGGTGGTTATGGGAACAAAGCTTATCTCAGAAAAACAGAACATGGTTTTTTCCTGAAAGAAAGGAGAAAAGGCTTGGTACATATTCAAGGAAGGAAGAATGTTGTGGCAGAAAAGTGAAGAAATTGTGTGGATTTTATTTACTCTGTGAAATAGGTAAGGCATCTGCTGAAAGTGAAGGGCAGATAAGATTCACTGTAAACCTCAAGGGTCAAGAACGGAAGTATAACTGTTTCAAACATTTTGCTTAACTGACTTTATGATGATGAGATAAGAAAATAACAGATACATCCTGAAGGACAATAAGAGATATATCCAAGTGATTCTGTATACCATTCCTCATGGAATATTCAGTATCATGCTGCTACTAAGTCTCTTCAGTCATGTCTGACTCTTTGTGACCCTATGGACAGTAGCCTGCCAGGCTCCTCTGTTCACGGGATTTTCCAGGCAAGAGTACTAGAGTGGGTTGCCATGCCCTCCTCCAGGAGATCTTCCCAACCCAGGAATCAAACCCACATCTCTTACATCTCCTGCATTGGCAGGTGAGTTCTTTACCACTAGTGCCACCTGGAAAAATATGGCAATTCTTATATTAAATTTTAATTAATAAAGTCACAATCAAAATGTCAATAGGACTATGATCTTAGATACAGGAAAAAAAAAAAGATCTAAATTTATATGGAAAACAAAATGTCAAAAATATAAGACAGTACTTTATTGGATTTAAAACATTATAAAGCAATATTAAGTAAAGCATGGGTAGAATAAAATATAATAAAGTGTACAGAATAGGTTATATGTGTATAGGTATATATATTATACTATTAATAATATATGTGTGTGAATTTAATATATGTTTAAAAACAATAACACAAATGAATGTTGAAAATTGATTTTTCAATACACGGTTTTATAGTAGCTGCATTGAAAACAGGCACTTTGGAAAATAAATATATTGAACCACTATTTAATTCCTAACACTGAAATAAATTCAAAATGAATGGCCTATAGATGTATACAAAAATTATTTGTGAACAAAAAATAAAGAAAATTAAAAACATTGGGGAATGGCTAATTTTTTAAATAAGACATAAAACCTAGAAACCATAAAAAGTTTAATCAATTTTACCAGGCAAAATTAAAAACCACCTAAATGGCAAAATAAAAGCATAAACTATGTCAAAAGAAGAACAAACTTCAAGAAGTAATATTGCTGCATACATCAGAGGTGAGGGGTAATCTCCTTAATATAAAAATACTCACTGAAATTAATATTTCCAAAAATAACAAACATTTTAGAAAAAAAGGATAAAGGACACCAAACAGTTCACTTAAATGAAAATATAAATAATCCTTAAATATACAAAAGGGTACATAATGTTACTCATGCCAGTCAGAATAGAAACAGAAGTTACAAATATATTACACTTTACCCACTAAATTGTATTAAAATTGTGTAGGAAAATGGAAACATTATTTATTATTGAGGGGAATATAATTTAGTACATCAATGGAGAGAACACTGACAATGTCAAAATTTTAAATGTATATATTCTACTCTTAGGATTTATTATAAAAGTATATTTTTATGTTTGATTATTATAGATGAGCACATATACACATGCAAAAATATGTTATTTTAGCATTTTTTAACAAAACAAAAATTTTTATTTTGTAGTAAGACAGTGGAAACAGGCTAACTGCCCATCATATAATGACTAAATAAATTACGGCATATTATAGAATGGAATACAGTAAATCCCTTTTATATGAACAAGTTCTGCTCCAAGAAATTGTTCCTAAGTCCAAGTTGTTCATAAGTCCAACAAAGTTTGACTAGGTACCCAAATAACAAAATTGGTTATATAGTACTGTACTGTAATAGGCTTATAATACTTTTTACACAAATACAAAAAAAAAAAAAACAGACTAAAACTTTTTTTATGTTACAACATAGTACCTTGAAAACTATAGTAAAAGAGCTGACACACAGGGGCAGTCTCGCATCTTTGAGAGTTCACAACGTGAAGGTTTGTATATAGGGGACTTACTGTACCAAAAAGACTACTGTCTCTTCAAAAATGAGATAGATACATAAAAAGCTCTAAGTAGCTTTTAAGAGAAAATTATCTTGTGTACATTGTACTCTTATTTGTGTAAAAATTTTCCACATACTTTTTATTCATTCATCTATCCATCCATCCATCCATTCACCTATCTTTGTAAAAGAATGGGTAGTCAAGAGACCCACCTCAAAACAAGGGACACATATAGACTGAAAGTGAAGGGCTGGAAAAAGGTATTTCACGCAAATGGAGATCAAAAGAAAGCAGGAGTAGCAATACTCATATCAGATAAAATAGACTTTGAAATAAAGGCTGTGAAGAGAGACAAAGGACACTACATAATGATAAAAGGATCAATCCAAGAAGATAAAATAATTATAAATAGATATGCACCCAACACAGGAGCACCACAATATGTAAGGCAAATGCTAACAAGTATGAAAGGGGAAATTAACAGTAACACAGTAATAGTGGGAGACTTTAATACCCCACTCACACCTATGGATAGATCAACTAAACAGAAAATTAGCAAGGAAAAACAAACTTTAAATGATACAATGGACCAGTTAGACCTAATTGATATCTATAGGACATTTCACCCCAAAACAATGAATTTCACCTTTTTCTCAAGTGCACACAGAACCTTCTCCAGGATAGATCACATACTGGGCTATAAATCTAGCCTTGGTAAATTCAAAAAAAAAAAAAAACTGAAATCATTCTGAGCATATTTTCTGATCACAATGCAATAAGATTAGCTGTCAACTACAGGAAAAAAAATATTAAAAATACAAACATATGGAGGCTAAACAACACACTTCTGAATAACCAACAAATCACAGAGAAAATCAAGAAAGAAATCAAAATATGCATAGAAACAAAGGAAAATGAAAACAGAACAACCCAAAACCTATGGGATTCAGTAAAAGCAGTGCTAAAGGGAAGGTTCATAGCAATACAAGCTTACCTCAAGAAACAAGAGAAAAATCAAATAAGTAGCCTAACTCTAAAGCAACTAGAAAAAGAAGAAATGAAGAACCCCAGGGTTAGTAGAAGGAAAGAAATCATAAACATTTTGGCAGAAATAAAAGAAAAAGAAACAAAGGAGAGCATAGCACAAATCAACAAAGCTAAAAGCTGGTTCTTTGAGAAGATAAATAAAGTAGACAAACCATTAGCTAGACTCATCACGGAAAAAAAGGGAGAAGAATCAAATCAAGAAAATTAGAAATGAAAATGTAGAAATCACAACAGACAACACAGAAATACAAAGGATCATAAGAGACTACTATCAGCAACTATATGCCAATAAAATGGACAACTTTGAAGAAATGGACAAATTCTTATAAGACTATAACTTTCCAAAACTGAACCAGGAAGAAATAGAAAATCTTAACAGACCCATCACAAGCACAGAAATTGAAACTGTAATCAGAAATCTTTCAGCAAACAAAAGCCCAGGACCAGACAGCTTCACAGGTGAATTCTACCAAAAATTTAGAGAAGAGCTAACATCTTTTTTACTCAAACTCTTCCAGAAAATTGCAGAGGAAGGTAAACTTACAAACTCATTCTATGAGGCCAGCATCACCTAATACCAAAACCAGACAAAGATGCCACAAAAAAAGAAAATTACAGGTCAATATTACTGATGAACATAGATGCAAAAATCCTTAACAAAATTCTATCAAACAGAATCCAACAACTATTAAAAAGATCATACATCATGACCAAGTGGGCTTTATCCCAGGGATGCAAGGATTCTTCAATATTTGCAAATCAATCAATGTGATTCACCACATTAATAAATTGAAATATAAAAATGATATGATTATCTCAATAGATGCAGGGAAAGCCTTTGACAATATTCAACATCCATTTATGATAAAAAACCCTCCAGAAAGAAGGAATAGAAGGAACATACCTCAACATAATAAAAGCCATAGATGATAAACCCACAGCAAACAGTATCCTCAATGGTGAAAAATTAAAAGCATTTCCCCTAAAGTCAGGAACAAGACAAGGGTGCCCAGTCTCATCACTACTATTCAACATAGTTTTGGAGGTTTTAGCCACAGCAATCAGAGAAGAAAAAGAAATAAAAGGAATCCAGATTGGAAAATAAGAAGTAAAACTCACTGTTTGCAGATGACTGATCCTCTACATAGAAAACCCTAAAGACTCCACCAGAAAATTACTAGAGCTAATCAATGAATATAGTAAAGTTGCAGGATATAAAATTAATACACAGAAATCCCTTGCATTCCTATACACTAACAATTAGAAAACAGAAAGAGAGAATAGGAAATAATCCCATTCACCATTGCAATGAAAAGAATAAAATACTTAGGAATAAATCTACCTAAAGAAACGAAAGACCTATATTTAGAAAACTATAAAACACTGTTGAAAGAAATCAAAGATGACACAAATAGATGGAGAAATATACCATATTCATGGATCAGAAGAATCAATATAGTGAAAATTAGTATAATACCCAGGGCAATCTATAGATTCAATGCAATCCCTATCAAGCTACCAACAGTATTTTTCAGAGAACTTGAACAAATAATTTCACAATTTGTATGGAAATACAAAAAACCTTGAATAGCCAAAGCAATCTTGAGAAAGAAGAATGGAACTGGAGGAATCAACCTGCCTGACTTCAGGCTCTACTACAAAGCCACAGTCATAAAGACAGTATGGTACTGCCACAAAGACAGAACTATAGATCAATGGAACAAAGCCCAGAGATAAATCCACACACCTACGGACACCTTATCTTTGACAAAGGAGGCAAGAATATACAATGGAGAAAAGACAATCTCTTTAACAATTGGTGATGGGAAAACTGGTCAACCACCTGTAAAAGAATGAAACTAGAACACTTTCTAACACCATACACAAAAATAAACTCAAAATGGATTAAAGATCTAATTGTAAGACCAGAAACTATAAAACTCCTAGAGGAAAACATAGGCAAAACACTCTCTGACATAAATCACAGCAAGATCCTCTATGACTCACCTCCCAGAATAATGGAAATAAAAGCAAAAATAAACAAATGGGACCTAATTAAACTAAAAGCTTTTGCAAAACGAAGGAAACTATAAGCAAGGTGAAAAGACAGCCTTCAGAATGGGAGAAAATAATAGCAAATGAAGGAACTAACAAAGAATTAATTTCAAAAATATACAAGCAGCTCCTGCAGTTCAATTCCAGAAAGATAAATGACCCAATCAAAAAATGGTCCAAAGAACTATACAGACATTTCTCCAAAGAAGACATACAGGTGGCTAACAAACACATGAAAAGATGCTCAACATCACTCATTATCAGAGAAAAGCAAATCAAAACCACAGTGAGGTACCATCTCACGTCGGTCAGAATGGCTGCTATCAAAAAGTCTACAAGCAATAAATGCTGGAGAGGGTGTAGGGAAAAGGGAACCCTCTTACACTGTTGGTGGGAATGCAAACTAGTACAGCAACTATGGAGAACAGTGTGGAGATTCCTTAAGAAACTGGAAATAGATTTGCCATACGACCCAGCAATCCCACCGCTGGGCATACGCACTGAGGAAACCAGAACTGAAAAAGACACGTGTACCCCAGTGTTCATCGCAGCGCTGTTTACAATAGCCAGGACATGGAAGCAACCTAGATGTCCATCAGCAGATGAATGGATAAGAAAGCTGTGGTACATATACACAATGGAATATTACTCAGCTATTAAAAAGAATGCATTTGAATCAGTTCTAATGAGGTGGATGAAACTGGAGCCTATTATATACAGAGTGAAGTAAGTCAGAAAGAAAAATACCAATACAGTATACTAACGCATATATATGGAATTTAGAAAGATGGTAACGATGACCCTATATATGAGACAGCAAAAGAGACACAGATGTAAAGAACAGACTTTTGGACTCTGCCAGAGAAGGCGAGGGTGGGACGATTTAAGACAATAGCATTGAAACATGTATACTATCATATATGAAATAGATCACCAGTCCAGGTTTGACACATGAGACAGAGTGCTCAAGGCTGGTGCACTGAGATGACCTTGAGGGATGGGATGGGGAGGGAGGTAGGAGGGGGGTTCAGGATGGGGAACACATGTACACCCGTAGCATGGCAAAAACCACTACAATATTGTAAAGTAATTAGACTCTGATTAAAATAAGTAAATTAATTTTTTTTAAAAACCTCCCTATTATTTTCAGAATAAAATTAAGACTCCTTAAAAAAAAAAAAAAGAATGGGTAGAGAACATAAGAAACTGTTAATATTCTTACTTACAGGGAGAAAAAAAAAAGATACTTGAGAGATATAGGTGGAAGATAGTTTCATTTTCTCCTAAACTTTATTCTATTTTAGAAACATATTTTCTCAAATATCAAAGTGGACTGTGCTCTCTAGAAGGTTTTTAAAATAAACTAACTTCCAATTCAAACACATGAAATGTTTAATATTTGGCTGAAAAACTTTTGCACTTAATAATATATGGCTTAGAATATTTCACACTATCATTTAAGCTCAAGTTCACAGAATTTTTAGTCTTTTTGCTTTGGTCAAGATGCTTGCAGAAAGAGAGGGAGCAATAAAGTAAGGAAAATTTAAAGAGTATTTTTAATAAAGACACGTTCTGAAAAGGAACTAGCAAGGTATTGGGAAATCTTAGGACAGTGTAGTACTGTATACTAGAAATAGCAGGCTTAAGTTACCTTCCTTAGATTAAAAGTCAAGGGAAGAAAGTGTTATCAGACAATAGAGATGGAAGACTGTCTACAGAGAGTGTTTCAGTAGGAGCTAAAAACCATTTATCAAGTAGCATAACCATATCGCAGCAACTCTTTGAGGAAAGAGCTGGGAGAATAAAGCATTCAGCATCTTTCCTTCTTCTAGTCTCTTGCTAGTAGTATTTACCAAATGGCTAACCAACACACAAATAAATCCATTGGCACAGCAAGCCTCCTTGGCACCAAGAGAGAGAGAGATGGAAAAAGGACATAGAAAAAAAATGGATGGTATTATGCACAAAAAAAACCTGCACACAATTACCTTCCCTCCATCCCGCCCTCTTTCTCTCTCCCTCTCAATCTCTCTATCTCTCCCTCCCAAGCAATTTCTCTCTCTCTTCCCTCCACACTCTCTGCCTCTGTCTTATATCTTCTCTTTCCCTTCCCCTTTTATTGGTCATGGTATATATATCCAGGCAGCATAATCACATTTTTATATTTTAGGTATAACATCTGAATTTTCACAATAACAGAATCAGAATTGTGTTATTATTTTTTCTTTATTTATATCACCTTCAAAATGTGTACAACAATAGTAATTACATTAGCATTGACTCTTGAACAATATGAGTTTTCACTGTGCAGCTCCACTTGTATGTGGATTTTTTTTCTAACTAATGCTGTAAGTACTATAGCAGTATATGATCCTTGGTTGGTTGAATCCGTGTGTGGTACAATGTACAATCGTACACTGAACCTATATTGTCACACCATAATCAAATCACCTAAAGTCTGTATTTACTTTGTGGTTCATTCTTGGTTTTGTGCATTCTGTGGGCTTGAATAAGTACATAATGACATATATCTGTCAGTGTAATATTAAATAGGGCATATTCACCCCTGAAAATCCTCTGCTGTGCCTGTTCATCCCTTCTCACTCCTTTGGCCAACACTGTTTTGTTTTTTGTTTTTTTCCCCCTTACCTCTGTAGTTCAACCTTTTACAGAACGTCATATAGTGGAATCACAATATGCAGCCCTTTCACCTTGGCTTCTTTCACTTAGTAATATGCATTTAAGATTCCTCCTTTTCTTTCCATAGTTTGATTCCATAGCTTCATTTTAGTGCTGAATAATGTTCTATTCTCTAGATTTTTCATAGTTTATGCACTTTTCTGCTGAAGGATCACTTGATTGCTTCCAAGTTCTGGCAAATATGAAAAAAAAACCTGTTAAGTAATTGTGTGCAGGTTTTTGTGTGCATGTACTTTTTCAACTCCTTTGGATAAGTCTCAGGGAGCACAGTACTGCATCATATGTTGTTCAGTCACTAAGTTATGTCCAACTCTTTGAGAGCCCGTGAACTGCAGCACACCAGGCTTCTCTGTCCTTCACTATCTTTTGGAGTTTGCTTAAGCTCATGTCCACTGAGTCACTGATGTCATCTAACAGCCTCATCCTCTGTCACCCCCTTCTCCCTCCTGCTTTCAATCTTTCCCAGCATCAGGGTCTTTTCAAATGAGTCAGTTCTTCGAATCCGATGGCCAAAGATGGGAGTTTCAGCTTCAGCATCAGTCCTTCCAATGTATATTCAGAGTTGATTTCCTTTAGAATTGACTGCTTTGATCTCTTGCCATCCAAGGAACTCTTAAGAGTCTTCTCCAGCACCACAATTCAAAAGCATCAATTCTTCAGCTCTCATCCTTCTTTTTGGTCCAACTGTCACAAACATACATGACTACTGGAAAAACATAGCTTTGATTAACACACCTTTGTCAACAAAGTAACATCCCTGCCTTTTAATATGCTGTCTAGGTTTGTCAATAGTTTTTCTTCCAAGGAGCAAGAGGTGTTTTAATTTCATGACTGCAGTCACTGTTCAAGGTGATTTTGGAGCCCAAGAAAATAAAATCTGTCATTGTTTTCACCTTTTCCCCATCTATTTGCCATAAAGTGATTGGACCAGATGCCATGATCTTAGTTTTTTGAACGTTGAGCTTTAAGCCAGCTTTTTCACTATACTCTTTCACCTCATCAAGAGGCTCTTTAGTTCCTTTTCACTTTATGCCATTAGGGTAGTATAGTCAGCATATCTGAGGTTACTGATATTTCTCCTGACAACCTTCATTCCAGTTTGGATTCATCCAGCCCAGCATTTTGCATAATGGACTCTGCATAGAAGTTAAATAGCATGTGACAATATACAGCTTTGATATACTCCTTTCCCTATTTTCCATTGTTCCATGTCCAGTTCTAACTGTTGCTTCTTGTCCTACACACAAGATTCTCAGGAGGTAGGTAAGGTGGTCTGGTATTCCCATCTCTAAGAATTTCCCACAGTTTTGTGTGATACATACAGTCAAAGTGTTTAGCATAGTCAATGAAGCAAAAGTAGATGTTATCTTGGAATTATCTTGTTTTTTCTGTGATCCAAGAGATGTTGGCAATTTGATCTTTATTTTCTCAGCCTTTTCTAAACCCACCTTGTACATCTGGAAGTTCTCAGTTCATGTACTGTTTAAACCTAGCTTAAAGGATTTTGAGCATTAGCTTACTAGCACGTGAAATGAGTGCAGTTGTACAGTAGTTTGAACATTCTTTGGCATAGCCTTTTTTGGGGATTGGAATGAAAACTGACCTTTTCCAATCCTGTCGCGACTGCTGACTTTCCCAATTTGCTTGTATATTGAGTGCAATACTTTAGCAGTATCATCTTGATATTGTATGTTAGTTTTGTAGAAAATAGCTACTAATTGTCTTCTAATTTTACCTCTCTCACAGCAGTAAATGAGAGTTCCTCTTGCTTCACATTCTCCTCACATTTGGTGCTGTTAGTATTCCACAGTTTGGCAATACTAATAGGTGTGTAGTAGTGTCTTATTGACCTGTGAATTTCCATTTCACTGATGACATATTATGTGGAACATCTTTTCATATTTGTATTTACTATCAATATATCTCCTTTTATGAGATGTCTTAAGATATTTTGCATATTTTTAAAATTCTTTAGAGTTTTAAAAGTTCATATATTTTGGATAACAGATCTTTATCAGATGTGCCTTTTGCAAACATTTTTTCTCAGTATATGTCATCAATGTATCATACCTTTAGTGGTGTATTTTAAAAATCCTCACTGTACTCATGGTCGTTTAGATTTTCTTCTGTGTTATCTTCTAGGTGTTTTTATACTTTTATGCTTTACATTTTGGTCTGTGATCTGTTTTGACTTAATTTATGTGAAGGGTGTAAGGTCTGTATATACATTTGTGGTTTTGCAAGTGGTTGTCCAGTTGTTTCAACACTGTTGAAGAGACTATCTCTTCTCTGTTTTATTACCATTGCTCCTTTGTCAATAATCAGTTGTCCTATTTATGTGGGTCTACTTCTGGATTCTGGATTCTATTCTTTTGATCTATTTGTCTGTTATCTTGTCAATACCACACTGTCTTTCTGTAGCATTATATTAAGTCTTCAAATTGGGTAGGGTCAGTCCCCCAATTTGTTTTTCCTCTTTAATCTTGTTTTGGCAATTGTAAATTTTTTGACTGTCTATTTAAACTTAAGGATCATTTTGCAACATTTTTTCAACATCCATAGAGTAACATTCTGAGATTTTGATTGATATTATATTAAATCCTTAGATTGGGTTGGCAAGAACTGACATCTTGATAATATTGAGTGTTCTTATCCATGAGCATGGAATATCTCTTCATTTAGTTAGTTCTTTGATTTTGTTCATCAGATTTTTGTAGTTTTCTTCAAATAGATTTTATATGTAGCTTGTAAGATTAACACTAAGTATTTAAATTTTGGTACTGTGTTTTCAAAAATAATACTAATTCCACTTGTTTATTGTTGGTATATATTATAATTTTAGTTCCTTCACTGTTCAGATCTCTCTCAATCTCAACTTTTTGAGTCTTAGATATTTCTATATGTTATCTCAGTTGGGGTCCAGTTGCGAGACAAATCTCATCAGTTACTTGAACAAAGTAATGTGGTGTAAAGAATGGCTAACTATTAATAGCTAAAATATGAGTAACTACCAAACACAGTAAAAGAATATTCTAAAGCATGAAACACAGCAAAGTCAGAGGCAGGAGGAGAAGGGGGAGACAGAGGATGAGGCTGGTTACTCCATCTTGAAGTGAAGTCGCTCAGTCATGTCTGACTCTTTGCAACCCCATGGACTGTAGCCTACCAGGCTCCTTGGTCCATGGGATTTTCCAGGCAAGAGTACTGGAGTGGGTTGCCATTTCCTTCTCCAGGGTATCTTCCCAACCCAGGGATTGAACCCAGGTCTCCCGCATTGTAGGCAGACACTTTACCGTCTGAGCTACCAGGGACTCCATCTTAACTGGAATTAAAATCACTTAGCCATTTAAAAACCAATCAATACCTTTCAAACTTTCAGATGTTAAAAAACTTAGATTAGGATTTAAATTTTTCATATGTAGTCTTGTTTTCCATTACTCTTTATTTTCAAGATTTATATACTTATTTTTTATTAAAATGATGCTATTTGATTATTAATAAAGTAAAACATCCATTTATGGTTAAGTAATCTCTTTTTCTTTAGAACAAGGAAACTCCATATTAGACTTTGATCAGGACTCATGTATTTTGCCGTGATAATTTAGTCACTGAATATTTAATAGTTAAATTACAGAGAAACCTTGAGGAGTTGTCTGTTCCTTTTATAGTAGTTGCTTCTACAGGAGGGTAAATTCTATTAAAAGCCATTGGAAATACGCTGGATCAGAAAAGCAGACATGTCCTTTTGAGACAGGGATAAGGAGTGTAAGAACATCAAGATTTTCTAACTTTGCCTGGTTATCATCTTGTCTTTCCTTCACCTTAATGATCAGCAGTGAAAAGCTTAAGTGGGAAATTTTGAAGTAATTGTCTTCAGGAGCAGCTATATGGGTGGGCTGAAGGTTGGGTGTCTAGGTAGATTTTTGTCTATCACGGAAGCAAAACCTAGCAGATAAATCCCTGAAAGGCAGATGTGGGCGAGGGCAGTTCCTAAAGAAGTAGAAATCAAGCTGAGTAGTTGAAGCAAAGAAGAAAGCAAAATACAAAATAGGCAGAGTCTGAACAGAAGACCTAGGGTTACACACTGGAAAGCTCTCCATGAGGCTTACTCATTAGTCACTAGCCCAGAAATAACTGGTTCTTTCTTAACATATTTAATTTGGGGAAATTATAAAGAAACTTCAGCATGCATGAGGAGAATGAATGAAAGAGGGAGGAATGAACTTCACTAATTTCAAAGATATTAGATTATTCTAAAGCTTATTTTTTTATTACTAGTTTTCTTCTACCACATTATTTCAGATTATGCATGGCTTGTCCCAAAGAGAGCTAAAGTAGTATAAAATCAAGGAGATCATTTGGCTTTTATAAAACCTAATACATTTTACTGATACTTACAAAGACACTGTTTAAAGTAACACCTGAAACCACTGGATCAATTTATTCGTTAATATTAAAGAAAAAGAAAGACATAAACACGCGTGTTTTTTTTTTTTTTTCCCCTGAAAAGCCTCCAGTCCAGATAGTAAAGTTAAAGTTGTATATTTTTTAGAGGAATGCCTTTCCTTCTGTACAATACACAAAATACTGTTCCTTGCAAGGCTCTGTAATGTTTATCTAGCTTCTCAAATCTGCCCAAGTTAACAATGGCAATTCTGCCACCCTCATCTAAGCTGCCATTTTCCTTTTTCTAGACATTGTAAATAGTGTCTTTTTTCTTCAATTACATGCCTATCACTTATTGCTTGATTTGAGAAAGGGTTATAAATTTGTACCTAATTTTATAATCTATTACTTTACCGAAATCTTTGTTAAATCCTCTTATGGGCTGACTTGTGTACCCTAAAATTTGTAAGTGGAAGTGTTAACCTCCAGTACTTTGGAATGTGACTGTACAAAGGGATAGTACCTTTTAAGAGATAATCAAGGTAAAATAAATTCACCTTACTGTGCTACAACGCAACACAACTGGTATCCTTATAAGAGAAGACCAGGACACAGACACAGAGGAAAGACCACATAAAATCTAGGAAGGCAGTCATCTACAACCAAGGAGAGAAACTCTCAGAAGAAACAATTAGGCACACATCTTAAATTCAGACACCTATTCTCCAAAACTATGAAGAAATACGTTTCTGTTTTTAAACTATCCAGTTTGCACTACTTTATTATGGCAGCCCTGGCAAACTAAAACAAATTCTTATAGTTTTTTATTCAGCTTCTTCACTGTCTAGGTTCACATCTTATCATCTATCAGTTCAGTTCAGTCGTTCAGTAGTGTCCGACTCTGCGACCCCACGAATTGCAGCAGGCCAGGACTCCCTGTCCATCACCAACTCCCAGAGTTCACTCAGACTCACGTCCATTGAGTCAGTGTTGCCATCCAGCCATCTTGTCCTCTGTCGTCCCCTTCTCCTCCTGCCCCCAATCCCTCTCAGCATCAGAGTCTTTTCCAATGAGTCAACTCTTCGCATGAGGTGGCCAAAGTTCTGGAGTTTCAGCTTTAGCATCATTCCTTCCAAAGAACACCCAGGGCTGATCTCCTTCAGAATGGACTGGTTGGATCTC
>NW_011494810.1:5001271-5003206 GCF_000754665.1 Bison bison bison | reverse complement strand
CAGAATGGACTGGTTGGATCTCCTTGCAATCCAAGGGACTCTCAAGAGTCTTCTCCAACACCACAGTTCAAAAGCATCAATTCTTCGGCACTCAGCTTCTTCACAGTCCAACTCTCACATCCATACATGACCACTGGAAAAAACCATAGCCTTGACTAGACGAATCTTTGTTGGCAAAGTAATGTCTCTGCTTTTGAATATGCTATCTAGGTTGGTCATAACTTTCCTTCCAAGGAGTAAGCGTCTTTTAATTTCATGGCTGCAGTCACCATCTGCAGTGATTCTGGAGCCCAAAAAAATAAAGTCTGACACTGTTTCCACTGTTTCCCCATCTATTTCCCATGAAGTGACGGGACTGGATGCCATGATCTTCGTTTTCTGAATGTTGAGCTTTACGTCAATTTTTTCACTCTCCTCTTTCACTTTCATCAAGAGGCTTTTTAGTTCTTCACTTTCTGCCATAAAGGTGGTGTCATCTGCACATCTGAGGTTATTGATATTTCTCCCGGCAATCCTGATTCCAGCTTGTGTTTCTTCCAGTCCAGCGTTTCTCATGTACTCTGCATATAAGTTAAATAAGCAGGGTGACAATATACAGCCTTGATGTACTCCTTTTCCTATTTGGAACCAATGTGTTGTTCCATGTCCATCCTTTCAATTTTTATACTTACTATTTATTCCACATATCTAATTGCTTTGGCTAGTATTATCAGAACAATGTTAAATATAAGTAATATTAGTGTCTACACTTCTATTTACTTTGTTATAATAGGATACACCTAGTACTTCATTTCTGAATATTAATATTGCTGGCCTTAGACTTCTTATAGGCATTCTTCTAATACATTATGCATGCCCCCTCACTATGTTTTTTCCCTAAATCAGGAAATATATTTTATCACACATCTTTTACATTTAGGGAATGCCATTAAATTACTGTCCTTTAACCTGTAAATATTATATCAATAGATTCCTAATATTAAACTACTTTTACAACTTGGAATAACCCATACTTAACATTCAACCAGCCTCTGATTGCCTGACTGGCAAAAATGTTATAACAGCAATTGTATATTATTTGAAGGAAAATTAGACACAATTGTAAAACAATATGACAGTAGGTAGGATTTAGGGGTCATAGGCTACTAAGTGATAAGCTACTACTTTTGCAAAGGATGTCCTCTGGCAAATTTCTAAGTTTCATTCTTAGTGATTATCCTATTTTTATTTCATATCACTTTTAAAGTTAATTTGAATAATATTTTAATTATCAATATTCCATGCACAGAAGCACAAATATTTTCTTTCATAACTCATTTTCTTTTCCTCCTTGCCTATAATCTTTCTAAACATACTTAAGTTTGAAATAAAAAATTGGCTTGTTTGTTCACCAATTATGTTTTCTAATATCTATTGACGTATTATCTAGCTACATTTCAAAAAAACAGCTCTTAAAATTAGTCATCAAGTGATAAGACAGCTCTTTTCTATTCTCCAATGTATTAACAATGTTTTATTACTTCTATTATTGAAAATAAATTTTTCAGTGGCCTAGCATATAATCAAATTTTGCAAATGTTTCATGGACTTAAAAAATTAAGTGTATTGCCCACATTTTCAAATCACCACTTTTGATATTTATCTTTTAGATTCATTTTGTAAACATACATCTCCTATCTCCTATATCCTTATTTGCTTTTTTCCTTTTTGATTTCAGTTAATCTACACCATACACCAAAATAAACTCAAAATGGATTAAAGATCTAAATGTAAGACCAGAAACTATAAAACTGCTAGAGGAGAACATAGGCAAAACACTCTCTGACATAAATCACAGCTTGATCCTCTATGACCCACCTCCCAGAATATTGGAAATAAAAGCAAAAATAAACAAATGGGACCTAATTAAAATTAAAAGCTTCTGCACAACAAAGG
>NW_011494810.1:4984395-5001171 GCF_000754665.1 Bison bison bison | reverse complement strand
TGAAGCAACTGACAAACAACTAATCTCAAAAATATACAAGCAACTTCTGCAGCTCAATTCCAGAAAAATAAATGACCCAATCAAAAAATGGGCCAAAGAACTAAATAGACATTTCTCCAAAGAAGACATACAGGTGGCTAACAAACACATGAAAAGATGCTCAACATCACTCATTATCAGAGAAATGCAAATCAAAACCACAATGAGGTACCATTCCATGCCAGTCAGAATGGCTGCCATCCAAAAGTCTACAAGCAATAAACGCTGCAGAGGGTATGGAGAAAAGGGAACCCTCTTACACTGTTGGTGGGAATGCAAACTAGTACAGCCACTATGGAGAACAGTGTGGAGATTCCTTAAAAAACTGGAAATAGAACTGCCTTATGATCCAGCAATCCCACTGCTGGGCATACACACCGAGGAAACCGGAAGGGAAAGAGATACATGTACCCCAATGTTCATCACAGCACTGTTAATAATAGCCAGGACATGGAAGCAACCTAGATGTCCATCAGCAGATGAATGGATAAGAAAGCTGTGGTACATATATACAATGGAGTATTACTAAGCCATTAAAAAGAATGCATTTGAATCAGTTCTAATGAGGTGGATGAAACTGGAGCCTATCATACAGCGTGAAGTAAGCCAAAAAGAAAAACACCAATACAGTATACTAACGCATATGTATGGAATTTAGAAAGATGGTAATGATAACCCTGTATGTGAGACAGCAAAAGAGACACAGATGTATAGAACAATCTTTTGGACTCTGTGGGAGAGGGAGAGGGTGGGATGATTTGGGAGAATGGCATTGAAACATATATAATATCATATAAGAAATGAATTGCCAGTCCAGGTTCAACGCAGGATACAGGATGCTTGGGGCTGGTGCTCTGGGATGACCCAGAGGGATGGTACGGGGAGGGAGGTGGGAGGGGGTTTCAGGATGGGGAGCACATGTATACCCATGGTAGATTCATGTTGATGTATGGCAACACCAATACAGTATTGTAAAGTAATTAACCTCCAATTAAAATAAATAAATTTTTAAAAAAGCCAAAAGACCTGTGACAACATTCTGAAAAAAAAAAAAAGAAGTCTTGAAGGTTAATTAGTTGAAGCCTACAATATTATCAAATATATGGCTATCACATATTCATATACCTAAATCTAACCATATTTATTAATAGTACTCCTTCAAATAATTAAAGCTTTCTTTATTTGTAAATGTGATATTCTACAATAATAAGGATTTGATTCCAAATTCAAGCTCAATTACTTAATAGCTGTATAAACCCAAGTGAGTTACCAACTTTGCTGAGCCTCAGTTTTCTCACTTATAAAATGAGATGAAACTGTAAAGCATTAAAGATAGTATACATAAAACCTTGAATCTAGTAATTAGAAGCTGCTATTACTATTCTGTCCATTTGACCTGTAATTGAATCATAGTGACATACTAAAATTTCCATTATCATTTTTCCTTAGTAACTACTTTATTCCTAATTGCTTGTGGTTTTGTGACTTATTGCTGCTGTAGTTTAAAGAATGTTTGTGATATGTCTTTGTCAGAGATCATCGTTTTTTCAATATAACATGATTCTGTATCATTTAAACATCTTTTTCTTACTTGTGATACCATCTGCTTTTCTCGCCTTCTTATCTTATATATTAATAATTATCACAGAATTAGGACATTTCTAGGGTCTTCTCTGATGGCTCAGTTGGTAAAGAAACAGGCTACAATGCAAGAGGCCCAGGTTTGATCACTGGGTTGGGAATGTCAACCCACTCCTATGTTCTTGCCTGGAGAATCCCTTGGACAGAGGAGCGGGTAGACTATAGTAGTCCAAGGGATGGCAGAGTCAGACACAACTGAAAGACTAACACTTTCACTTTCACTTTAGGACATTTCTAAAGATTAAAACATTCATACTAAAAATGTTTTGTGATATTACTGGAGAACTGTGCTCATTGAAATGTAGTCCATATTGCTATATTTAGTATTTTTCTTGCTTTATGCTTATAATTTTTTGCCATTGCCCTTTTATCTTTTTCCACTTATGCTAAATTTCTTGTTTTTTCTTAAATCATTTGAAGAAACAATTATCATATTTAATTTCAGTGATGAATAATTTTTCTTCAAAAATTCAAATTTTAGTATTATCAAATTATTGAAGTCAAGATCAAACCCATTTTGGTTACATTCATGAGGGATGAGTAAGTCTCCAAATTGTCCTTTTATTCCTCACTTGCGTATGCATGCCTAGTCACTTAGTCATGTTTGACTTTAGCCCGTCAGGCTCCTCTGTTCATAGGATTTTCCAGGCAAGAATACTGGAGTGGATAGCCATTCCCTTCTCTAAGGGATCTCCCTGTCCCAAGGATCAAACCCAGGTCTCCTGCTTTGCAGGTGGATTCTATACCATCTGAGCCACCAGAGAAGCCCTTTTATTCGACAGTGTAAAGGAAAGCATGCATGGCTTCTTCCCTGACATACAAAATAAGTGAAAAAAGTGGAAAATAGCAAATGTAAGGCCAGAAAAAAGCCTTATCAGGACCCCCAAAACAGCTACATATCAAGAAATACAAAGAGTAACCACCCAGTTGTGTCTACAGAATAAAGCTACTTTACTCATTAGGGGTACAAAAGGAGAATTAAAAGATGACAAATATTATACTTTTATCCAACATAGCTTTTCCTGTCATCTCAGTTCAGTTCAGTTCAGTCACTCAGTCGTGTCCGACTCTTTGCGACCCAATGAATCGCAGCACACCAGGCCTCCCTGTCCATCACCAACTCCCGGAGTTCACCCAGACTCACGTCCATTAAGTCAGTGATGCCATCCAGCCATCTCATCCTCTGTCGTCCCCTTCTCCTTCTGCCCCCAATGCTTCCCAGCATCAGAGTCTTTTCCAATGAGTCAACCCTGTCATCTAGCATGGCTTTATATCTGCTGAAACAAATTAGAAATCAACTTACTATTTGCCTGTGAAACAAATAGGCAAAACGTCTTTAAACCAGTTTTACTGTGTATTAATCACAGTGACATATTTGCCTCAAGGGACTATTTTTTTTAATCCTGTGGTTTAGTTACCTGTAAAGTTATCATAGACATTGTTAATGGAAAGTGATGATTTTACTAATCATTTGAGGCCTAGTAATCAAGGAAGCTTACAAAACCAAAGACAAATTTGACAAGAAAGATATTTTCTTGACAATTTTAAGAATGGGTTATTTAATTTTGAAATTATTTACCACATCAAAATTGAATTTAAATTATTGAAATGCACATTGTTTTCTTATTTAGTGTTGATGGATTTGGAGTGGAAATTGGGAGTTACTTGCAATAATAGACTCAGAATACACTGGGACTCAAAGAGACACAAAGTTCATGCAGTCTGAAAATCCGCAAGATCATACACCATGCAGGAGACCTGGGTTCAATCTGTGGGTGAGGACGCTCTCCTGGAGGAATGCATAGCAACCTATTCCAGTATTCTTGCCTAGAAAATCCCATAGACAGAGAAGCCTGGAGAGCTATAGTCCATAGGGTTGCAAAGAGTTGGACACAACTGAAGTGACTTAGCACACATGCAATCACTACATTGATAAGAGGTTGCAATTAAATTTTTATTTCTTTTTGAGGTACAGAATTTTTTGTTCCAACAATAATAATTAGCAACAAGCAAATAAATATTTGAAAGAGATACTTGCAAAAATCAAAATAATATTTAAACATGGCTATAAATGCTATCACTTCATGGTTGCAAATATTTGGCAAATAAAAAAAAAATAATGGACACTAAGGAATAGATGGATGACCAACCCTGGGCATTTTTCAATGTAATGTGAACCACTCTTTCATTTGATCTTCTAAGTTAGTAAAGTGTAACTAAAATCACATTAAATTATATACTAATCAGTGTTCATATTTGTTATTCTGTATTCATTCATGATCTACCATAAAGCTGTATCATAGATACTGATTTAAAGTATTTTATAAAATGACCTTATGCATGGCATTTCTGTTAATTAAAACAAGAGAAAGTAGCTTCAAAGCTTATTACTCATTTAATCTAACAGTTCAAAATCTATTTTTATAGATATTTGAAGGAATAGCACACAAGCTTAATTTAATTGTAGATATCTTATTTAAAGAGCCAGAAAGACACTAATGCCCTTGATAAGCTTTTAAGAAAATTCTTGTCCAAACAGATGATGCTCGACCAGATGCCTTCCTATTCTCTTCATAAATGGCTATCTGCCAGTGAAGGGGCTTGCCTTAGTCCTCCTGCTAGACTCCTTGAATAGTTTACTTCTTGAGTTTTAATATGTATATACTCTGTTTAGATAGTAATTTAATACCAATGTACTTTTTGATTAACAAGAAGCATTTGCATTTTAATATTTCATTATCACATAAGCTTTCTGAATAAAAAATAAAAGGTAAACAAATAAATTTGACTGCTATTTTTAGAACTGTTCTGTTTTGTGAGCAAAATATTGAGATGATGTTCCATGTATACCTGTGGCTGATTCATGTTGATGTATGTCAAAAACCATCACAATTATGTAAAGTAATTATCCTCCAATGTAAATGGATTAATTGAAAAAATAATTATTTCAAGGCAATGGAATAGGTTTTCTTCCATAGATTTTAGAAGCTTTCATGAAGGTGGAATGCTAAGGTTCTAAGGAATTAATGTACATGAAAGCACTAACTCTACATATGCTATATTAACATTACGATGTTTGTAGACCTTCTTTAAACACTGTCAGTATTTTTAGATGTATTTTCTACAATATTTTTCCTAGCAAATCAATCAAACAAAAATCACAATAAACAACCAAGAAATGAAGAGGGACAGAATCCACTTAAGTATCTTATTTTAAAAATGATATCCTAGTTCAATGCTCCACTGAAACAAGTCTTACTGAAGTCAATAATGATCTCAATTTTCCCAAATCTCATAGTCTTCATTTTACTTGAATTTTCAGCACCACCAACACTAAAACAATTCTTAAAACACTCTTCCCTTGGCTTTTATCATGCAATACTCTACTTCTTTACATCTATATATCTTAGTATATATTTTTCTTACTTTGTGTGTGTATGTTAGTCACTCAGTCATGTCCAGCTCTTTGTGAATACATGGACTGTGGCCCATGGAGGCTTCTCTGTCCATGGAATTCTCCAGGCAAGAATACTGGAGTGGGTTGCCATTTATCATACTATATATATTTCCTTCTATATATCTTCCCTATCATGTGCTTAATATTTACTTTGTAAGCACTCGATTTGTTTAATAAACATTAATATTTTAAAATCTTTTACCTTAAAGTCTCCCCTGTCATTATCCCATTCTTTCTCCTTCTATCATCCATGCACATAAATTATCCCATGTACAGATAATTCACAAATGTATATCCAAGTCCATGCTTCTGCTTTGGATCTGAAATTCTCCATTTATTATTTTCGCATTTGGATTTGGATGTCTCGGGGTGTTGATTCAAAATCAACACATCCAAAAGTGAACCCAAGAGTTCATTCAAAACACTGGTTCTCCATCGGTGTTTCTTTTATCCATGAAAGGCACTGCCATTTATCTACTCATTCAATCAGGACCCAGGAGTCAAGCTGACACTTCTCCCTACTTCACCCCTATATTTAATCTATATGGGAGACCTGACAAATTCACTAAATACATAGATAAATCTCTAGTTATAGACACAGATATACAGATGTTAAATCTGACATCTTTACAGAGATGCATTCAGAAAAAAAAAAATTGGGGATTTAACTCTCTCAAGAACAATTAAATTATAAAAGATCCAAGAGAACGGGAGTCAAGCTGCTAGGCTACTAAATGGGGTACTTAATACTGAGGTATTTTCCAACTTTGAAATTCTTAAATAATTTACTGATTTTGGACCACAGAGCCTTCATCTGTCAAAAAGAAACTATTCTTTTACACCTTTCAAGATAGCCTAGGTTTTGATGGGTTAAAGCACTCTCAAATCTCAGTGGCAAAAAAATGATATGGTTTATTTTCAATTTCTGCTACAAGTACATCTTAAGTGGCTGAGGCTTCTATTATGCAGCATTCATATTCTAGAGACAAGCAAATGAGGCAGCCATGATTAAGTATGATGTCTGAAAGAAACTGTGGATCAACAATGAAAACTGTATCAGTCAACAAATATAGTGGCCCAGAAGTAACATATATCACCCCTGTTCACAACTGATTTGCCAGAACATTCACATGTCCTCCTCCCCTCATAAAAGTGTATGTGCCTAGTAGGCAAAGAGCTGGAAATATTTGCTGAACAAATCTTAGTATATTACTTCTAAATATATTACTCAAAAGAACTGTTATTTTTTAAAAGATGTAATAAAAGATGAAACAGTTAATTCTTTGGATGTATTCATTATGAGCAAATCCTACTGATGCCCAAATCATTTTTTATACCTGAAATATTATATATGGGAGCAAATAATGTTTTAAAACTTTAATTAAATTATAATTGTTAAAGATATTTCTATTTTTCAGCTCTTCAAATGTAAGCCTTCAGTCAGTTACCAACTCATCAACCATACAGGCCTGATTACTTGAGTTTCAATTACCATAACCTTGTCCTTGGGGAGATTTCATGGAAAGAAGAGCTTATCTAAAGAGAAAAACATCTCCCTAACTGGACATTACATACTTCTATATGTAAAATGCATAACCAACAAGGACCTACTGTATAGCTCATGGAACTCTATTCAATATTACGTGGCAGCCTGGATGAGAGGGGAGTTTAGAGGCGAAAGGCTACATGCGTGTGTACGGCCGAGTCCCTTTGATGTTCACCTGAAACTATCATAACATTGTGTGTTAACTGGCCATTGGAGAAGGCAATGGCCACCCACTCCAGTGTTCTTGCCTGGAGAATCCCAGGGACGGGGGAGCCTGGTGGGCTGCCGTCTATGGGGTCACACAGAGTTGGACACGACTGAAGTGACTTAGCAGCAGCAGCATTACAAAAAGTTCTTAAAAAAATTTTTTTTTAAAAAAGAGAAACATCTTCCTTAGCCTTTGATCATTATCTCTCCTTCAGAACAGAGAAAGTCCTACTTCTTTGGGACTAAAGTCCAATGAAATATTCTAAATCCTCACCAGTATCTGATAGGTGTTGAAGGACAAATAACATAAATTTTGAGATTTTCTTGGTGTTCTTTCATTTTTAACTGTTCTGCTTTTCTTCCACTCTGTCTTGTTTTGTTTTTGGCAGGATTCATTTACTCTTTTTAGTAAGTGGCTAGAAGCAAAAGAATTGTATTTCCTCAACAATTTATCTGCTTAAAATTCAACAAGTTTGAAGGAAGAAATGATGCACAAAATTTCAAAAGTACTTGAACTTTAGTCAAATTCCCGTTTCAGGATAACAAGAAACAAATCAGTCAATATATGCTGCCTCTGGCAAGCTCTTTTTAAGTGAGACTATGGTTACAATCATCTGTAACTTGGTTTCCAGACTGTGTCAGAAAAAATGTCCTTTCCATTCAGTATGAAGGATCCTTCTTCTCAGCTATGTGAGTTTCCTGACAAGACGATTTTTAATGCTCTCTTTCAGTAGAACATTGAGTAACTGCAATTCCATGATCAGAGAACAGTATGCCTGATTGGCCAAGGTTATCGGAACGTTAGCTAAATTCTTCATCAAGGAAAAAGAGGCACTTAGATTCTTTCCCCACAGCTATAGCTAAACCATATAATATGACTTGCAAGTGTAGATCACATCCCATTATAATATTTATGGGTTATAAGTACTATTAAAAAAAAATGTCATGCAACCTAGAGTGGTGAGATGGGGTGGGAGGTGGAAGGGAGGTTCAAGAGGGAAGGAGCATATGTAAACTTATGGCTGATTCATGTTGATATATAGCAGAAGCCAACACAACATTATAAAGCAATTATCTTCCAATTAAAAATAAATTTAAAAAAATTGTTATGAGCCCCCTCCTGTCAATCTGTAAATGTAACTTTCATAGAAATTCTTTTTAACAGAAGATATTAAGTATAACTCAAAGTGCAAAATAATAGCTGTCCACTTTTGTGAACTGTTTAGCCTTATTAAAAGCATTCATTTCCGAAAGCCTCTTAACTATCACTGGGGTCATCAGAGGCTTTTATAAAATAAACTTGGATGTCCTTCTTTTTGAGCAGCACATTTTCATGGCATGTTATACACTTGGCTACTAAATTTTGACTGATCATCCTAACAGAACAGAGAATATTTCCTCCAGGGAATATTCCAAAATAAAATATTATGGAAAATAAAATGTAGCCAGAAGCAATGAGTTAATAGCCGAAACATAAGTATGCATTTCCTTACCAATGATTAATCACTAACTGGTGTATATATAAACTTTATATAAGTGTTTGGGGTTTTTCTCTCTTCCTGTTTTTCATGGGTTTATAAAGAAATAGCTTGGAAATTAGTTGACAAAGGGATTTGGCTCCAGAAGAATGATAGCAAGCAGAGAAAAACATCAAGAAAGGTTTCTCTGTTGTGTGCTAGTAACAACTAATCAATTGCATATTTGCTATTTGTCTTTCATGGAAAGCTGTAATAGTTATTTTATTTTTGTAGATAATTAAGACAGTTTTTATTCAAACTATTTTCACCTCTCATGCTGATAAAATGTTAAAAAGCAGAGTGGGGAAAATCATATATTTGAAACCCCATGTCTCTAGTTGTGTTTGTAAAGTACATGACTCTGCAAACTGTACTGGCTCAGATTCTGGAATAGCCTTGTTATAATTCACTGTTATTATCTGTCTAATCAAAGGGTAAAGACAGTGATTTCTGCACTTAGGCAAAACTCTCCTTAGGCCCACGATTTCTGTTTCCATTTGTGGTGGGTTAGTGTACTGCCCTGGTTTCTGATTTCTTTGTTTGACAATCTCAAGCTGAAACTCATCTTTTCTGGGCCTCTGTCAGCACTGTGTAAACCTACTATGCCATATAAATAGTACTCAGGGGTCTTCCATGAAAAACTTTTGTATGTAGTAAATTCTATCACCAACCCAAACTCGGAGACCTCTCTTAGATGCTGACCCCACAGCCAGCCACTGAATGAGCCTTGCAGGAGCTGTGCATGATATAAAAACAGATTTATATTTATTATTTTCTTATGAAAATATTACCAGCTATACCATTTGAAAATGCTTATAAAAATCAAATTGCAAAGCTGAATTGAAATGAGAAATGTCACCAAGTCTTCAAGGAGAATTATTACCATGGAGAGGGTTCTTTTACATGTTTCCTTATATTTGGGGAATTGCTTAGAATGAGGTCATTATTGCTATGTTCTCTACAGACATAACTATCATTTAATAACAATGATAGAGATGGTAGAATTTAAAACACCATTTCTAATGTGGGACTCTGTATTCAAGGAACTTCAGAATACTGGAGACTGAAATGATAAGAGAAAATGAAAAGAGACGTTATTAGCACAGTAATATTAATTATTTGGGGTTACATACTTCCCCTCCTATGGTTAAATGTTGAGTTCAATCATGCCTATAAAAATGTTATCTAATGGTGAGCAACTGTTTTCCATTTGTACTGTAATGACTCTTTAAGAAAAAAAAGCAGGTTTATTACCTGAGTTATCTCAATAATTGCCAGAACACTGTAATTTGTCTGTGGCGCACAAGTCAAAACAAGGAAATAAAGCTAAAGTGACTATTAGGCTGAGGTACATCAACCTTCTGTAAGCACTGAGGCTTCATGCCTTTGTCAATAATGGAAAGTAAGGACTAGAGTTTTGTTTTTTTTTTAATTGGAATATAGTTTTTTTACAATGTTAGTTTCTGCTGTATAATGAAGTGAATCAGCTATGTGTATACAAATATCCCCTCTTTTTTAAAATTTCCTTCCCATTTAGATCACCAAAGGACATTGAGTAGAGTTCTCTGTGCTATACAGCAGGTTCTCATTAGTTATCTGTTTTATACCTAGTACTGTATATATGTGTAAGGACTAAAGATTTTCATGAAGAGGATTCAACTCACTCTTTTGAGATGACTAAGTATAATTGTGTCCAAAGGCAGGAAGATGAGCAAAGGACTTTGCCTTTGCTTCTAGCTTCATTCTTTCATTTAATCACTTCCTCATTTAACAGTTTCCTGTTCTGTACATCAAGCTTTGTACAAGGCACTAGTGATATGTAGAAAAAGCTACAGATCCTGTCTCCAAGGAGATCCCAGGGATTTGGGTGAGGGATGCAATGCCAGTAGAAGGAGGGGCTTACTCAGAACCATGGGACATTTTGAATAAACATAATTATTATGCAACATAATTATAATCAAAGCTTTAGTATAACAGGGTGTATTTTGGACAAGTGAACATCAGGGATTGTTTGGTTTATTCCCTTGCTTAGCTCTGACCTCTACCCCTTCTGTATGGCTTCTCTGGTGGCTCAGGTGGTAAACGTACATAAATTACCATAAAGAATCTGCCTGCAATGCAGGAGACCAAGCTTCAGGAAGATCCCCTGGAGAAGATCCCTTTTGGTTACTCACTCCAGTATTCTTTCCTAGAGAATTCCATGGCCAGAGAAGCCTGGTGGGCTACAGTCCATGGGGTCACAAAGAGTTGGACATGAATGAGTGACTAACAGTGTCACCCTACCCCTTCTGAGTGTAACAGTACAGAAATAATTTAGAGGTTGAAAGAGTAAATAGTTAAAGAGCGGCTTTTAGACATCTCAAAAACACAATCCTTTTATAAGTGAAAATATATTTGAACCACAGCCATCTGAGGAAATTTGGAATTTTTTGGTTCTTCTTTTACAGAAGCCACATTCCCAGACTAAAGTTATTTTATTTGATCTGTAGAAAAAATGATAACAAGCCCTCTGAAGTTAACATTTCCTACTCTTTTACTAGGAATTAAATTTTAATGAATTATTTTATTTTTAAAACTACATTATAAATGCTGATTTTATAAAATGTTATTAGGCTGGGCAGGACAGGGAAGAAGGCCATAAGAGTGTGGCTAATTTTGGTGACAATTTTCAACTAATATATCATAGTCAACATATATATAGTCAAAACTTATAATTTCTAACTAAAGATTACACATTTGAATATTTTTTTTTCTACTCAAAAAATATTTAGTGAATATCTACTATGCGCCAACAGTGATATAAAAGCTGAGGATAAAAAGTAAGAGAAACAAGAAATAAAACCCCTAGTTTTATGAGGTGCACATTTTAGAGGGGGACATACAAAATGCAAATAGATAAGTAATAGATAAAATATCTCATATTTGATTTTTATTATCATAAAAAGTGAGTGACCATTACAAAATTGAGATAGTCTCATAGATTCCTGAGGGTGCAGCAAGAAAATCTTGCCTTTGTTTAGTTCATTGAGTTATATTTATACATTGTAAACTGAGATTTAAGTAGAAAATCATAGAATGTTTCTTCCTACATGCACTTTAGACTCCAGTACCTTCAGACTAATAACTGTGTATTATAGTTGAAGGAGCTGCAAGACACAGATGTAGAGTGATTAGGGAAGGACAAAGACAAGAGGAGAGATAAAAGCAGGAATAGTAGAGGAACTTGAAACTTCTGGCATCTATGCTAAAATTCCTCTCTGCTGCTGCTCCTGCTAAGTTGCTTCAGTGGTGTCCGACTCTATGTGACCCCATAGACTGGACTATGCAGACACCAGGCTCCCCTGTCCCTGGGATTCTCCAGGCAAGAACACTGGAGTGGGTTGCCATTTCCTTCTCCAAAATTCCTCTCTAGATTAGCATAAATGCTCACCCCAAAGAGTATCCTATACATCATGTTTGGCTGTCAACAAAAAAATTATAAGGCACATCAAAGGCAAGAAAAACACACTCTAAACACAAGCACCAGAACTAGACTCAGATAGGATGCAAATGTAAAAAATAATAGATAAGGAATCTGAAATAATCATACTTAATATGTTAACCACTTTAATAAATTGTGTAGCATAAGAAATCAAATGAGTAATATACACAAACAGAAAGTCTAAGAACTCAATAATAGAGCACAAAAAATGCTAGGGGAAAAAAATAGCAAAACTGAAGAATGACTACAGTGGGCTCATCAGTAGATTCAGCATAGACAAGCAAAGGATTTCTGAGCTTGAAAACAGTTGAAGAGAAACTTCACAGTCTGAAATTCATGAAACAAAAAATAAACAAGGAGAATATAATATCAAAGAACCATGAAACAATTTCAGTAGGTAAAACATACATGTAATGGTAATTCCAGAAGAAGAAAGAGAGAAGAGAACAGAATAAATATCTGAAGTAATAATGGCAATGTAGTGTCCTAGATGGGATCCTGAAATAGGAAAAGAATGATAGGTAGAACTGTGAAAATCTGAATAAAATACAGTCTTTGATGCATAGTATTTATCAATATTGGTTCATTCATTGTGATAAAAATACCATATTAACACAAAATGCTAATAAATGGGGAAACTGGATATAGAGTATACAGGGGCTATATAGTCATCGGGTAACATTAGTTTTCCAGAGAAAAAGAATACACACACACATAGTGAGGAAATCACTCACTTGATTATATAGATTGATAAGTCCCACTATCTGCCCTCTATAAGCTAGAGACTCAGGAAGCCCAGTGGTTACTTCAGCCTGAGTCTAAGGACTTGAGAACTGGGGGTAGAGGGTGGGGTGTAGGATGATTTAAATTCCAGACCAAGGGAGGGCAGGATATAAAATAGCTCCAGCAGAGAAAGTGTGGGGGAGGGAAGTGATGAAATCCACATCTCTCTGCCTTTAGTTCTATTCAAGGCCTTCAAATAATTGGATGATGCTCACCACATTGGGCAGAGTAATCTACTAAGTCCACTGATTTAAATGCTGATCAGTCCAGACACAGAGAGGAGGAAAGCACAGGAGAACCACTAATAGTCCCAGAAAGAATGAAGCAGTTGGGCCAAAGTAGAAACAACTCTCAGTAGTGGATATCTGGTGGTGAAAGTAAAATTCAACGTGCCAAAGAATAGTATTGCATAGGAATCTGAAATGTTATGTCCATGAATCAAGGTAAATTGAACATGGTCAAGCAGGGGATGCTAAAAATAAACGTCAACATCTTAGGTTTCAGGAACTAAAATGGACAGGAACGGGCAAATTTAATTCAGATGACCTTTATATTAACTACCATGGGCAAGAATCCCGTAGAAGAAATGGAGTAGCCCTCATAGTCAACAAAAAAGCCCAAATTGCAGTAGTTGGGTGCAACATCAAAAATGACAGAATGATCTCGGTTCATTTCCAAGGCAAGCCATTCAACATCACAGTAATTCAAGTCTATGCCCCTACTGCTGATGCTGAAGAAGCTGACCAGTTCTATGAAGACCTAGAAGACTTCCTAGAACTAACACCCCCAAAGGATGCTCTATTTATCATTGGGGATTGGAATGCAAAAGTAGGAAGTTAAGATATATCTGGAGTAACAGGCAAGTTGGGCCTTGGAGAACAAAATGAAGCGGAGCAAAGGCTAACTGAATTTCTGCCAAGAGAATGCACTAGTCATAGCAAATACCCTTTTTCAATGACACAAGAGACAGCTTTACACATGGAAATCAACAAATGGTCAATACTGAAATTAAACTGAGGGTTTTGCATTCAATATGTCAGCAAATCTGGAAGACCTAGCAGTGGTCACAGGACTGGAAAATGTCAATCCTCATCCCAATTCCCAAGTATGGTAGCACTAAAGAATGTGCTAACCATTGGACAGTTGCACTCATCTCCCATGCTAGTAAGGTCATGTTTAAAAGCTTGCATGCTAGGCTTCAGCATTATGTGAACCAAGAACTTTCAGATGTCCCAGCTGGATTTATAAAAGGAAGAGGAAGTAGAGATCAAATCACCAACATTTGCTGGATCATAGAGAAAGCAAGGGAATTCCAGAAAAACATCTACCTCTGTTGCATTGACTACACTAAAGCCTTTGACTGTATGGATCATAATAAACTGTGGAAAGTTCTTAAAGAGATGGGAATACCAGACCATCCAACCTGTCTCTTGAGAAACATGTATGCAGGTCAAGAAGCAACCGTTAGAACCCTATATAGAACAACTGATTGGTTCAAGATTGAGGAAGGAGTAAGGCAGGGTTGTCTGCTGTTACCCTGTTTATTTAATCTATACCCTGAGCAAATCATGAGAAATGTGGGGCTGGATGAGTTACAATTTGTAATCAAGATAGGTGGGAGAAACATCAACAACCTCAGATTTGCAGATAATACCACTCTAATGGCAGAAAGCAAAGAGGAACTAAATAGCTTCTTGATGAGGGTGAAGGAGGAGAGTGAAAGAGCCAGCTTAAAACTAAATATTAAGAAAACTAAGATTATGCCATCTGGCCCTATTACTTCATGGCAAACAGAAGGGGAAAGGGTGGAAATAGTGACAGATTTCCTCTTCTTGGGCTCTAAAATCACTGTGGATGGTGACTGCAGCCATGAAATTAGAAGATATATGCTTCTTGGTAAGAAATCTATGACATACCTAGACAGTATGTTGAAAAGCAGAGATATTACTCTGCCAACAAAGGTTGGTATAGACAAGGCTATAGTTTTCCCAGTGGTCATACACAGTTGTGAGAGCTGGACCATAAAGAAGGCGGAGTGACAAAGAACTGAAGCCTTCAAACTGTGGTGCTGGACAAGACTTCTGAGAGACCCTTGGACAGCAAGGAGATCAAACAATTCAACCATAAGTGAAATCAGCCCTGAATATTCGTTGGAAGGACTGATGCTGAAGCTGAAACTCCAGTACTTTGGTCATCTGATGTGAATAGTTGACTCATTGGAAAAGTCCCTGATGCTGGGAATGATTGAGGGCAGAAGGAGAAGAGGGATGGCTGGATGGCATCACCAAAGCAATGGACATGAGCTTGAACAAAGTTTGGGAGCTGGTGAGGAACAGGGAGGCCTGGTGTGCTGTAATCCATGGAGTCACAGAGAATTAGACATGCCTGGGTGACTGAACACCACCACCACCACCACCCACATTGGGCAGCATAATCTACAGAGCCCAATGATTTAAAAGCTAATCTCTCCAGACATCATCACAGACACACCCAGAAATAATGTTTAATCCAGGCAACCCCTAGCCAGTCAACTTGACAGATAAAATTAACCATCACAGAAGTTCTCAGTAATATCTTTGCAATGTTCAATAACTTTTAATTTTAGAATAGTTTTATGTTTTTTAAAAAAGAATTCAGAAATATATTAGCCAATGAAAATTTATGAATTTCAATTTGATTTTGATAATTGAAAAACTATGACATGTATGAGGTAATTAGAACTGTTAACACTGATTGGCTATTTAATATTATTAAGTACCATCTGTAAGTTTTTGGATAGTATTTTATTTTCTTAAAAAAAGAATACTTTTGCAATAGCAACGCAAACTGAAATATCCAAGGACGCTCAATGTAATGTCAGGGATTAGCTGTGAATTAAGAGTGGATTAGGGGAAGTAGGTAAATTTATGGATGGAGCCAGACTTGCAAGAGTTAAAGGTTGTTTCCAACGGGTTATGGGTGCATGGGTCACACCCTGCTGTTCTGCGCTGTTCCATTTTGTATATGGTAGACATCTACCTAACAAAAGGATTTTTTTAAAAGTCTCATAAGGAAACATGCACAGCTTCTTAACCTCTATAAGGGCCTAAGAGTAAACAAAAGTTTAAAAAGACTAAACTTCTCTCAAGATTAATAAAGAGCAGTTTAGTAAAAACACTTAAAATTATACAAACTCAGATTCTTTAAATACAATAATTTCATTATCCTTGACAACAACAACAAAATACCCTTCATTAGCAGACCATCTGGATGCTCATCTTGCCACCATACCTTTCATTCCTATCTGTACAGATACCAAGATAAAGAATAGCAATCCATACAGATAAAAAAGGTGGCCCTGCCCTGAAATAATACTGAATTAGACTAGAATATGGCAAGCAACAAGGAGATAAACAGCTGGAATGCCAAGTAAAACATCACAGGGCTACATATGAGTGAGGCCAACCAGGGGACCTAGGGTACAGACTTTCTACCTCCTCAAAAGCATTGTAAATAATTAGTAATGGGTGTGTGTAAAGCATTGCAAAAAATTAGTAATGGGTGTGTGTGTGTGCCTTTTAAAGAACATGACTTATAGTACAGATAAGATGAAAGCCTAAATTAGTACAGAAAATAAATTTTTTTATCATATCTGTTTTCCTAACTAGCAAAGCCAGTCTTTAGAGAAATATATTATACTTCTTAATGTGTCTATGAAACTACAGATGAATAGACTATACACAAATACACAGTTATTTTACATTAAAAATGAAGAATAAGACATATTAAATGTAAACCTCATGTTGAAATAAATGCAATGAAAATTTGGGAGAAAAAAATAGAGCTTTTATGAAACACTATGGAGGGCTCTCGGGTGTAACTGAAACTCAACTGTATAATAAAAGAGGTTTAAAACTATTCTGGCTTAAGGCTTTTTACACATCATTAATATCTACCACTTCAAGTCACTTCAAATTAGGCATCCCAGCAGTTAAATTCATAGTTTCCTTGCTTCAAGAAAAGAATAAAAAATGTGAGACCAAAAAAAAAAAATTAAAAATACAGCATTTCAGTACTGAAATACAGGAATCTGGAACAAGAAACCTAATGGATTATAGAAAGAGAA
>NW_011494810.1:4983425-4984055 GCF_000754665.1 Bison bison bison | reverse complement strand
TACCAATTTCCCTGGAGCACAAAGTGCTTCATTCTCCACCCAGAACTCTCTTCAGGGCATGTCAAAGATCAACAACTGTGGCAGCACAGAATTCAATCTCTGCAGAGGCAGATGGCAAATGCCCTTGGAAAGCACTAATTTGTAGTTTATAGGCTTTTCAAAATAAGGCATCTCCATGTTGAAAAGGAAATGGGAAACTCATAATAATTCATTCTACTGAGATTTGGGGGGATAGTTTATAATTTGAATTCATATGTGATGTATATGTGAGACAATTCATATTTTATAGCAAGAAAAATTTAAACACAAAAAATTTTCTCTGCCCTTTGGCCTCCTCTCTCCCTTCAGTGTGTACTGTGTACCTACATGATGCGTGGATCAAGCCTCCCCCAATAGAGGAATACCTGCTCAACCACAAAGAGCAACATTCTTCCAGAATCTACAAGACAAAGTGAAAAACTAACCTTCCTTCTTGATCTTGTAAGGGTTCACATAATCCACCAGGACGATCCCTAGATCTGGATTATGTAAACTGTCAATAAAATATATCCTTTAATGTACAGCTCTCTATCTTAATGGAGAAGGAAATGGCAACCCACTCCAGTATTCTTGCCTGGAGAATCCCATGGA
>NW_011494810.1:4968100-4983325 GCF_000754665.1 Bison bison bison | reverse complement strand
TCTAGTCAAAGCTATGGTTTTTCCAGGAGTCATGTAAGGATGTGAGAGTTGAATCATAAGGAAGGCTGAGCACCAAAGAACTGATGCTTTTGAATTGTGGTGTTGAAGAAGACTCTTGAGAGTCCCTTGGACTGCAAGGAGATCCAACCAGTCAATCCTGAAGGAAATCAATCCTGAAAATTCATTGGAAGGACTGATGCTGAAGCTCCAATATTTTGGCCACCTGATGGTGTAAAGACGATTTATTAGGAAAGACCCTGATGGTGGTAAAGATTGAAAGTAGGAGAAGGAGGGGATGACAGAGGATGAGATGGTTGGATGGCATCACTGACTCAATGGACATGAGATTGAGCAAGCTCCAGGAGATGGTGAAGGACAGGGAAACCTGGCATGCTGCAGAGCATGGGGTTGGAAAAAGTCAGATAGGACTGAGTGACTGAACAGCAAGGCCGTTTATACACCCTGATCCTTATCAGCAACTGCACCCTTAAACTACAGCTATAAAACTCCTCACCTGGGACTTCCTTAATGGTCCAATAGATAAGATTCAGCACTTCTGAAGGAGGGAACAGAACAGGCTCTATCTTGAAAACAGGACTCCATCCTGGGCGGGACTGTGGACTTTGAGCTATATGCCCAGTATCTATGGAAACGACAGAACAACTGGAAAACCAGACCCCTGGAAGGAAGAGCTCCAGGCTCTCCATTGCCTAAAAGAATACCCTAATTATCTGTGTAACTGAATAGAATCATACATTCTATTATGCTTATTGGGGTATGACCACAGGCCTATTGATAACTGTCCACTGTTAACTACCTAGGCTTAAGGCATATGATCACAGATTAACTTTGATTATATCTTTCTCTTTCCTTTGTTCAGACTAGTTTCAAGGAACCTTATGCACTTAAGATATATAAGGTTTTCACAATAACTGGTTGGGGTCCTTGGCTAAGAGGAGACTCTGCCTTGGGCCCACCAGTATAATAAATTGCGCTCCACTATCTGCATTGTCTTTCTGAGTTTGTTTCCCGGAACATGTAGCTATAGCACAAGGAACATGGCTTAGATCCCTGGTCAAGGAGCTAAGATTTTACACACCATGTGACATGGCCTATAAATAAATAAAATGTTAAAAAAATGAACGTCTCCTCACAAAAATATCCACCCAGGTTGGGACACACAATTTTTCAGGGCATGGGCCCACTGTTTCCCCTTTGCCTGGCAAAGCAATAAAGCTATTCATTTCTACTTCACTCCAGGGGATCTCACCAACCCAGGGATCTAACCCTCCTCTCTTGGGTCTCTTGCATTGGCAAGCATTTTCTTTACCACTGCGCCACCTGGAAAGCTCTTCGACATCAACACTGAATTGAAATTCTGTGGCTCTACAGATGTCATCTCACTTCTATAATTTTCAGTTTTGTGAAGATAGGTAATGGTTGAAGATGTATAAAATTGTAAGCCATGTTGAACAAAGAGGATGAGCTTCTATATGGTGGTGACAAGACTCATGGGAGATGAGCCATCACTAGCTGACTCTGAGTTAGAGCTGTTGACTAAAAAAGATATGCAATGTGAGAAGTGCAAATTAAGTTTTATTGGGGGCAAAATGAGGACTTTAGGCTGGAAGACAGCATCTCAGAGAGCTCTGAGGTGGTGGGGAAGGTCAATATATATGATATTAGTGAAGGGGAGTTCAATGCAGTCAAGCACTTATTTTACAAAAGGTTTTCTGCTAGTCATCAGGAGCTGACATCATCATGAATGGATTTAGTGCTTTCCTAGATATAAGGAGATGCAAGGATTGGGACCATGAAATCAGTTCCTGAAAATATCTAACTATCTAAAGACCAGTTTCCCTGGAGCACAAAGTGCTTCATTCTCCACCCAGAACTCTCTTCAGGGCATGTCAAAGATCAACAACTGTGGCAGCACAGAATTCAATCTCTGCAGAGGCAGATGGCAAATGCCCTTGGAAAGCACTAATTTGTAGTTTATAGGCTTTTCAAAATAAGGCATCTCCATGTTGAAAAGGAAATGGGAAACTCATAATAATTCATTCTACTGAGATTTGGGGGGATAGTTTATAATTTGAATTCATATGTGATGTATATGTGAGACAATTCATATTTTATAGCAAGAAAAATTTAAACACAAAAAATTTTCTCTGCCCTTTGGCCTCCTCTCTCCCTTCAGTGTGTACTGTGTACCTACATGATGCGTGGATCAAGCCTCCCCCAATAGAGGAATACCTGCTCAACCACAAAGAGCAACATTCTTCCAGAATCTACAAGACAAAGTGAAAAACTAACCTTCCTTTTTTTTTTTTCTAATTTTATTTTATTTTTAATCTTTACATAATTGTATTAGTTTTGCCAAATATCAAAATGAATCCGCCACAGGTATACATGTGTTCCCCATCCCGAACCCTCCTCCCTCCTCCCTCCTCATACCAACCCTCTGGGTCGTCCCAGCCCAACCTTCCTTCTTGATCTTGTAAGGGTTCACATAATCCACCAGGACGATCCCTAGATCTGGATTATGTAAACTGTCAATAAAATATATCCTTTAATGTACAGCTCTCTATCTTAATGGAGAAGGAAATGGCAACCCACTCCAGTATTCTTGCCTGGAGAATCCCATGGATGGAGGAGCTTGGTGGGCTACAGTCCACGGGTCGCAGAGTCGGACACGACTAAGCGACTTCACTTTCACTTTCATTTTCTCTATCTTAAAAAACTTACATAACTGTGCCTTGATTTTCAACTGGCACAACAGTGCCCAGAGCTTTCTGAGATGCTCTTCCTAGGTTATAATTCTCATATTTGGCTTGAATTAAAATTTTACAATTTTTTCTTAGATTGATTAAGTTTTGTTGATGATGCATGTTATATTTTGCTCTGTGTTAGCATATGTCCACACAGATTTCTTTGCAATGGGCTATTATTTAAAAGTATGGAGGAAAGTTAAGCATAAGTCCTGATAACCAAAACTGTTTTCCAGAATGAATTTACCCTCTCAAAAAATGTATAGATATATGGCCCAGATTATGGCAGTGGGCATAGGTCATTTTGAGCTGTGAAGCTTAAGGAAACAGAAATTTCAGAAACATTTGGGAGTCAAGGAAATAACCACAAACATTATTGTGGTATAAATCATGGGAATTTTTGTTTATACCATCAGAAAGATATAGGGAAGTTTATTTGTAAACACCTGGAAGACAACAAAAAAAAATGGAAAAAGAAAATGAAGAAAGACATGAAATTATTTCTTCAATGTAGATTTTGTTGCCAAGAGTTTCAATTAAGGAAGAAAATGCAATAGATGGATTTAGTGACTGTTAAAGTTTTTAATACATGGCCTCAAGGCATCTTACTGAATATTTAACTTAAATTGGCTTGAAAATGAACACTATCACCTCATAGAAACTGGAAGCTTGGCTGAGAGAAGATAAACTACAAATGCTGATCAAACCAAGGTAAATGAAGTGACTAAAATTGTAGACACTTAAGTCAATATTTGGCTTATTTTCCCTGCAAATGTTTTCTCTTACAAATGTAGTGATGGTATGTTCACATGGGTGATATTCCCTGCTCCTTTAAAACAAATGTCTTACCAGAAGAGATGATACACAGACTACAGTAGATGCAATCACAATTTCCTTTTGTTATAGCGAGGACAAAGTTCATACTAAGTAAGCAAAGAGCATGTATAAACAAGAACAGGAAGGAAAACACATCCCCAAAATGGCATATACAGTTTATCAGGATAAATACAGAAATGTATCAAGAAGAGCCAGGAGTGGAATTGGCAGCCGCTCTCTTCTCTGTAGACGTGGTCAAATCAAACCTATTTCTAAATTCATAAGTGTAACTGAGCAGAACCCTTCCTGGGACAGCCTCTTGCCCCATATCCTCCGCTTTAGCTCCTTTCTGAAATACCTAGACAGCAGATGATGCACATTTCCTGAGTTGCTTTACAGATGGTAAAACCCCCATCAACCGACAGACCCTAAGGGCTTGATGACCTTGATTTCAAATCCCTAGGTCTACTAGAACCTAAGGATTAATGATGTTAACTCTGAGACATGGTTCTGTTACCTAAACACCAATCAATCAGAGGACTATTCATGAGCTGATCACAAACCCTGAAATTCCCCTTCCTCACCTTGACTTTAAAAATGCTTTCCTGAAATCCATTGGGTGGGGGTGAGGGGGGCGTTGGGCTTTTTGAGCACTAGCTGTCCCAGACAACTTATATGATGCCTTATAATAAATACTTCATTTCCTTGACTGCTACCCAGTGCCAGCAGATTGACTTTATTGGGCATGGGTGAGTAGACTTGAGTTTTGTTTGGTAACAAAAATAGCTGCATTCAAGTGTCCTTAAAATGACTTAAGAGGCCAAAAATCACAGTTGCTTAAACCACCAGGATTTTGTCCAGGGGATAAAATCTGTGAATAATGTAATCATAGAGGAAATAAAAATGTATTTTAAAGGAGGAGGGAGAAGATGACATCAGCACAGTTGAAAGAGAAGCAATTTCCGGTTGAAGTATAGAGTTCTATCCCATGTACATTCATGATGCATAGCTCCAAGCCCGATATTCTTCTTGCAGCCAAGCTGCCTAGAGTAAGGAAAGATTTACCTCCACTGAGAGCACCTTGCTGGGGATGGTATCAAAGAGAATGCTGCAAAGGAAGCTGAAGAAGAAATAAAATTTTTATTGCCATTTGAGAAAGTTTAGTAGATACATACTGCCCTTTCTCTAATAAGGGTAAAAGGAAATTATGGTCCAGAGTTGAGCTCCCTTAAAATAATTTTTGACACACTTATTTTTTAATATTATGAAAACAAATGAGGAAATACCAAAAGAGCTATGTGAAGTAACTCTCTAATATTTCTAATCCTAAAAGTTAGGTTAAAAATAATAATTTCATAATCTAACTCCAGTTTTCCCCACCTGCCTTTAAGAGAAAGATTATAAACTGGCAGCTCATGAATAAGTCTAGCCCATCCAATATGCCACCAAAGTTTTTTCAAAATAATACATTTTATATCAACATTTAAAAATTGGGTTAAAAATCTATTTTTAATCTTTTATTTGGATTTAAAAAAAAAAAGACTAGGAATCCTAGGACACATCAGCTGAAGTTAAGTTGCTAAAGCCAGCTTTCAATAAAGCAGACCTCTTACCTCCCAACATTTCCCACCTGAGTCACTTTTTCCTTTTATTTCTGCTGCATGCCCTTGCAGGCCGGAGAAGGAAATGGCATCCCACTCCAATACTCTTGCCTGGAAAATCCCATGGATGGACGAGCCTGGTGGGCTGCAGTCCATGGGGTCGCTAGGAGTCAGACATGACTCAGCGACTTCACTTTTACTTTTCACTTTCATGCCTTAGAGAAGGAAATGGCAACCCATTCCAGTATTCTTGCCTGGAGAATCCCAGGAATGGGGGAGCCTGGCGGGCTGCCATCTATGGGGTCACACAGAGTTGGACACGAATGAAGCGACTTAGCAGCAGCAGCCCTTGCAGGCATCTGATATCTTCAGTAATGCAAACTCATGTGCTTATTGATACATTACATTCTTTAAGTAGAAAATAATTGTTCATTAATATTTGACATGTAATATTAAAAAAAAAAGTTCTAGTTGCATACTATGAGGAAATAAACCACAATGAGTTTCCTGTGTTTTCAATGACGACTGGTTGAATACATCAAGAATGCACCCACATGAGTTGGAGATTTAGGATCTAGGAAAGATGACCTAGGTTCCGCCATCTTTCCAACACTTAAAAAAGAACAAAAACAAATCACTGAATCAACAAGCCAAACACTGTACTCTTCTCAAAGTAGGGTTGGATATCAATTTCCTTTGTAACACCTGCTAGTTAACTACTCTGCTCAACCAAATTTCCGGTATTTTTTTTAAACTTGTTAAACATAAGTTATTTTAAATCCTAAAAGGCTGAAGCAACTAAGGGTTTTATAAGGGTAAGACTCTGTCAAGAAGTAAAATATATCTGGGCTTCCCTGGTGGCTCAGATGATAAAGAATCCACCTGGGTTCGATCCCAGGGTTAGGAAGATCCTCTGGAGGAGGGCATGGCAATCCACTCTAGTATTCTTGCCTGGAAAATCCCAGGGACGGAGGAGCCTGGTGGGCCACAGGCTCTTTCTATGGGGTTGCAGAGAGTCAGACACGACTCAGCGACTAAGCACTATTAAAAAATATCTAGAAAACTGAAAAGCCAGGTGGAAAAATGACAACAGCTTGGAGAATAAAGCAGGACTCTCAGAATCCATTTAGCCTAAACATTCCTCAGTGTCTGTCCTGCAATATAACCAAACACTGCTCAGTTAATCAGAAGTGATTAAAATTATGAGTGGCCCAACTGGCTATGTCCCCTTCTTAGATCTACATCATACCCTGCTATTCTGCACAGCAAGTCCTAATTGGTCTATCCCAGGTCTATGCCATGGTTGGGTTTGCAACACCAAGCTGCTGGCATTCATTCTGCAAGTGACTTCTGAGACCACTCAAGAGAATGCAACCATGAAACAGTCCATCACTGAAGTTGCCAGAGGGCAACAAAAACTTCACTGGCCTGATTCTAGGAGCCATCCTGGCAGTTGTCCCCAAGTCAGGGTAACGGGGCAGGTATGACAGAATCCGGAGCTAGAAGCTGCCTGGAATGCTCTGGCAAGCTCCCTTCCACTCAGTTGCCTGCGGCACCCTCCTCACTGAAGGCCCAAATATCCCAATTAGGTGCTAACAAAGAGCAAGCTGAGCAAATACATCAGGCAGAGGGCTCTGCTGGGAAAAGAGGTGCTTTCACATTGATGCAAGCCCTGGAGCTGTTGAAGTCAAGCACTAGGTACTCTCACAGCAAGTACGCTGAGTATGTGTGAGGACTGCCAAAGCTCTCAGGGCACCAGGTTATTCCACCAACTCCAGAGGACTGCTGCCTCTGCTCTGCCAGAGGGCCAGGAATCACTGAGAGAATACCAGTGATAGATAGGCCAGAACTCAGAGGTAGTTCAATAGCAGAGAGAATGAAATCACAAGTCACACAGTGCATGAACTCTTCCCTCCTCTGCTCAGTGGTAAAGAATCTGCTTGCCAATGCAGGAGACCTGGGTTTGATCCCTGGGTGGGGAAGATCCCCTGCAGGAGGAAATGGTAACCCACTCCAGTATTGCCTGAAAAATCCCATGGACAGAGGAGCCTGGGAAGTGGAGCCTGGGAGGCTACAGTCCACCGGGTCGCAAAGAGTAGGATACAACAGAGCATGCACATAGGCAAAATATAGTAACTATAGAAGTATGCAGTAATGTGAATGAATTCAGTTTGCTGTATTTGTGATATCATCCATTTTTGTTAGAATGAGATTTTTTTACTTTATTCTCACAACGTGGGTGCACATCTCTGGGCAAATACTGTTCTTTATCATCCGTATAGAGAAAAATAATAATACATCACAAAGAATAACTTCAAGGCAAATACCAATGTTTGCCCTTGTCTACAGAATCTTTTAGCAATGACCTGATGCTGATTAGAAACCTAAAATGTGCTATATACTTATATGATGGATAAGAAGAAATATTAGGAAAACAAGAGATGCTTTCCATCTTGTTTAGATGCTTAGCAAAACCAACTTTAGTCAAATTTTCTTTCAGAAATTTAACTATTAGGGTAATTTTTTTTCTTATGGAATTTCTACAATTAATTTGGCCATTACTTGATATTTATAGAGTACTTTAAAATTTCCTAGTGTTTTACAATTGTTGCTTATTTTTTCTTTACAACATTCCCGAAAGGTGTAAGCAGTAAAACTTCTCACCAGAAACAGAACAGGAAATTCTAAACTGCCATTAGAAAAGATATTCTTATAAGGTGTTCTGGGTGGCAAACAGAGTAAGGAAGTCAGCTGCTTATATGCGTTTTACCAGGTTAATTTGGAGTAAAGTCTGCCAACATTTATTTAAACTCAGGTGTTACATTAATCTTCCCTGGTTTAATTATGATGAATTATAACAAACCCTGGCAAGGAACTAGAGTTTAATACAGGGGTCCTGAGACTGAGTCCAGAGCTAGAAGGACCTATAGAGGTCATTAACTCCAGAATAGCTGTGAAAGGCAGTCCATCTCTGATAGATGGGAATTGATTTTAAAATTTTCCAAATAACACCCTCTCTTCAAACTTCTCCAATTTAATGACTTTTGGTACAGAAATATTATTTTCTGATAGTCCATCCTAAAGGAAATCAGTCTTGAATATTCATCGGAAGGACTGACGCTGAAGCGGAAACTCCAATACTTTGGCCACCTGATGCAAAGAACTGACTAATTGGAAAAGATCCTGATGCTGGGAAAGATTGAAGATGGGAGGAGAAGCGGATGGCAGAGGATGAGATGGTTGGATGGCATCACCGACTCAATGGACATGAGTTTGAGTAAACTCCGGGAGTTGGTGATGGACAGGGAGGCCTGGCTGCTGCTGTCCATGGGGTCGCAAAGAATCGGACATGACTGAACGACTGAACTGAACTGATAGCCAACCATAATTCAGGCTTTAAAATAAGCCTATTTCCTCTGGTTCATACCACATAGGAAATGGAGAAATTTGGTTACAAATTTATAATAAACTTAAAAAGAAATATTAGCACATTCCACAGATACTTACTTTGCAGTGGATATACTTGCTCTTTATACCACATGACCTTAACTGAGCTTTTTACTATGCACTTCCAGGCTCAGTTGGGACTGATTAAAACAGTTTCTATATATTATACCATAGCTTAGACAGTCTTTAAAATGAGCAGCAATAGAGATTGACAAAAGTTAATTAAATGTTGAACCAAAAAAAAAGTCACAATGACACCATTACAATACAATGATTTCAACAAGCATCTGATGAGTCTTTACACTTAATTCTGAGAAGTGGATGCTTCATGTAAAAGGAAAAAAAAAAGTAGTTTCTGCCTAGAAGATGATTAAAATATACTATGGAAATAAAACCACATTTTAAACATTCAAACAACTGTAAACAATATAAGAAAAATGCAACCTCTGTGGTTTAGACAGAATTAAGAGGATGGCAATGTGAAGTAAGAAAGATTCTAATGAAGAGATGGGATTGAACTAAAACTTCAAAGAGGAGTCTATATAACCAGAAAAGAAGGAAAACACATTCTCAATAAAAGAAGCAACACTTATAAAAACTATGTAATCAGAATGGTCTATTCTTAGGTGAGTGATAGAAAATACCTACATAAAATAATTCATACAGTGCAGCAAAGATTAACTTGAATAACAAAGGGAAGATTATCATTTGATCTCATGTAAAGGACATAATTGTTCCATGTGAAAATTTTGATCTGTCTTAGAGATTAATATAAAAAGGCAAGACAATGATCAATGATGTACAACATCAGTAATTTAATGAATAATAAAGACACAAATAGGTCCACTGAGAAAGAGAGATGAGATAATATAAAGGAGATGATTTGATGGGAAAATAAGACACAAGAGAGGAAAACAAAATTATATTTTAAAAAGTCTGTTAAAGGTAAATCTCATAATGAATAAAGAGAAATGAAGACAACTATTACCATAATCTATCACCATAAACTATTACCAATTACCCAAATTGGACATCTTTTTATAGAATAAATCTATCCTCTTTCCATCTATCATAAAATTGTCTCTTTAAGCTCCTCTGTAATATTAGCCTCTTGATTCTCTTATTTTATGAGCTTCTCTACAAACTCTCCCTGGTGTTGCTTATTCATTCACTGGATTCAACTCTTTTGAGCCTATGCACTTATAGAAAACAAACACGGGCCTCAGATTTACTTTTCTGGTATTGAACTTCTGGTTGAATGCTGTCAATAGATGTTTCACAGACCATCCCCAATATTCACTCCATCAAAAAGAGAATTCCAGGATTGCCCTTACAGTCTGGTGGTTAAGACTCCATGCCCCAAAAACAGGGGACATGGATTCAATCCCATCAGGGAAAGAAGATTCTGCATGCCCCATAGTGTGGTCAAAAATTAATTACAAATTGATTAATTAATTATTTTAAAAAGAAAGAGAAATTTCTACATTTCCCCCAAACCCAGAGCCTCTACAGCAAACCTCCATGTCTTCTAATCTGATACCATCAAATAATTTAAGTCTACTTCTCACCCCACATTCCTTACAGCAGCCTCTCACTTAATCTCTCTGGCTCCAACTTTTCCCATCTTTATATTTAAACCATATGTTTGATCAAGTTACTTCACCACTACAAAATTCAGCGAGTTTTTTTTTGGGGGGGGGTGGTGCTCTAGAACTGGTGATTTAGATGATAAAGAATCCACCTGCAATATGGGAGATGGGAATTCAATCCCTGGGTTGGGAAGATCCATCCCCTGGAGAAAAGAATGGCTACCCACTCCTGTATTCTTGCCTGGAGAATTCCATGAACAGAGGAGTCTGGTGGGTTACAGTCCATGGGGTTACAAAATGTCAGGCAACACTGAGCCACTAACATTTTACTTTCAGTAGAACATATGTCCTAGTAACATCCAAGATTTCCTTCTCCCTTTTTCACTTTTTCTCTCCAGAGACTCTACAACCTTCATGTTTTTTCATTTCCAGAATATTATCTGGAAATCTCTCTCCAGTCTGAAGGCATGGCTACAGATATTTGTCCATATCTAAAAAACTTATTTTTCCTTAGAATTTTTTCTATTATTTAGAAGGCATCTTCTCCTTCAACCTCTCACACAGATTTAATGAGCAACTCCTCTAAATGACTGCTACACTTCCATCTAGCTCTACTGGAAATTTGAGTGACCACCATACTGGCATATTGTTCTACTGTGACCTTATCAGACTATCAGACTGCAGGTCCACAAGTTTCAGCCACAACTGTTCAATAAATATTATGATATTTTAATTGAGATCTTTCTGTAATCTAGAGAAAAATTTTAATTTCCTGGAAGTAATTGCCAAAGTAAAAAATTATGAGTACTTATCCAATTTTTTATGAATCTGTACATTTCTTTGCTTGTGAGATTTTTCTTACTCTTCCTATCACACTCTGAATAGTGTCAGCTCATTAGGCACCAAAAGATGAAAATAAAAAATAAATCAACCTAATTACATGGGAGAAGGGAATGGCAACCCACTTTGATATTGTTGTCTGGAGAATTCCATGGACAGAGGAACCTGGTGAGCTGCAGTCCATGGGGTCACAAGAGTCAGACATGACTGAGTGACTAAGCCATGACACCACCATTATAAAGAAAGAAAAAATAAAAAAATTGAGCACCACTGCAGTGCTAGTCACACAGCAGCTGCTCTATTTGTGTTGTTTACAAAGATTTCCAATATAACTAGTTAATATAACTACATTAGGAAAGAGTATTTGGATAAAGTAGAATAACAGACTTCAACATAGTTTAGGGTTTTAATGAAAACTAAATGTTACACAGTAGCAGTTCAGACACTGGAATGAGACAGAACAACTGATATCTAACATTTCAAGATTTACATACCTCATATGGCTGTTACAAAAATTAAATGAAATAACACAGGCAGAAAAGCTCATATATAATTACCTATTTTGATCATTACAATGATTATGATTGCATTATATATAAACTGGACAACAGAGGAAAGAGCTTGGACTAGGGAATCAGAAAGGTCCAAGTTTAAATATCTGCCAGATGTGTGACCTAGGATAGTTAATTAACTTCACCGAATTTTCTTCCCTTTTTTTTTAACTACAGCAATAACTAAAATTAGACACAACCTCAGACTTTTAAAATGAGACAGACATAGCAACTAGAACGAAAAATGGCATATAGAAAATATTAAAATATTGCTTCTTTTCTCCTATGTAAAAGGCCAATTTTCACTTTTATTTTTAATAGTTTAAGTTTTGAAAGATACAAAATATTCTCTACTAATTATATTAGAAATTAGTAGCCTATTAACAGAGAATAGAGATTTCTCAGTGTCACTTTCACCAGAGAGCCTTCACTAGAATAGTGTTTAGGGTTTGATTTTTCTAAAATTAATAATAAGCAGAAATTTAGTGGACACAGAATAATGGCACAAGAGATTTTAAAGTATATCTTCCACAATTATACATGAGTAGCCCCAAAGTCCTTAAAATTCCAGTAATTTTTGTCTCCTCCCCACAAATTAAAAAAAAAAAAAAAAAGATGAACAAATAATGAAAACCCATTATCCTTATTATCACCTAACTGACAATGTGTTTCCACTAATATCTAGATTTATTTTGAGATGTGTCTTTTAAACAGAAAACTCTCACTGTTCTAATCCTGCTCTTGGTGGTTGGGATTTACAGCCCTGATATTAATGATATTCATAACTTCTGAAGGAATAAAGACATAAGTGAGAAATATTAGAAGCAGGGAATGAAAGGGATAAAGAACTCCTTTATTAAGCTCACTTATTTTTACCAATGTTCTTCTAAATTTATTTGCATGATCTATAAATTTCTAGTTATTACACATTATTTGTAATAGAGGGGAAACAATGGCAATATCCACTTTTATTTATGATTTTAGATGCTACGAAGAATTCAGAATGTCTTAAACAAGCCATATATGTCTTCCCTCAGTGAAGTCAGTGCTTTGAGAGGATTAAATACTGATTTTTTTTAAACCAATTCTGAGAATACACAAATATTTAATTCCTAGACAACCTTTCTAGAGAGGCTAAAAGAGAACTCTCACTCTCCCTGATTTGTGTTTTTTTTTAAACTGAGGTCAATTTAATGGAAAAGGACAGAGAGTTTTTCATTTCCTCACCAGAATGTACTTTCTTCAATACCTCTTCTCCTACAAATCTCATTTATAGAAGTTGGAAAAAATAATTTTGATTAATGACCTATTTGAAGCAAAATGAGTTTGATTAATCAACATTATCCCATGAAGTATCACTTTTAGAGCAAGATCCTTTCGTGACAGTTTATAGGAATTTGCAATCTTTAGGTACCTGTTAAGCTTCCTAAATACACCAACTGTAAGTTTTTCACAATTCATTGATTTAAAAGTATTTTGCACAGTTTTTGAGAGGAGTAGATTAACATGAAATGTGTCAGTAATACTGCCTTTCTCACAAGCTATAACTTTTGTAGAGTTGAGTCTGAATCTGTTTCTTCTATGCATACTGAGTATTAGCATGAATACGATTAGGTCCAACTGAAAAATGCCCCTTGCTGCCTAATCACAAATTGTTACCCTCTTGCAGCTTTCAGGGTATTCTCTTTGTGTTTGGATTTCAACAGTTTGATACGTTTACTTGTGATTGACTAATAATTGATCAAAAATTACCTAAAAAACCTTGAACTATTAAATGTCTCAGTCTTTGCCAAAGGGGTTATGTGTGCTTTTTGAGACACATTTTCAACGCTCTGTCAGAGAGTTTCCAACTCTGCCTTAGCCTTCACTTTCTACTTGTATATAGGGCCACAAGGTAAGCCAAAGGTGAAAGATAAGTGTCTTTTTCAACTCTTTCCTGGGCATGAGCATAACTCTGCCTATGGAAGTGTCCTTCTAGATTCCCAGATACATGTCAGAAGAGTTTTACAACATTTTCTTTTGCCAATATTTCAAGTTTTTTTTTTATTTTTTTGGTAAGCTTCTTATTAGTGCCAACTGATAAAACTTCCTTAGGCAACTAGAATTTAACTAATTGCTGCTGATTGCTTCTGACAAACACCCAAAGAATAAGGCTGAAGACAGAATATGGCTGCCTGTACTGAGTCAGGCCAAACAGAGACAGGTGCTAACAATGGAGGTTTTTAGAAAACTGTTATATGGGTCAAATACAGACAATGAGGATTTCGTAAGCTCCAAATCTATTCTGCTTATTCAGTGACTACCACACTACTGTTTTTCACAGCTACTGGGTTTGCAATGCTTTTGTTTTCAAAGTCACTACAGGTCTGGGAAGATGGAGCTGGGAAAAAGGCAAGTTAAAACATGAGAAAGTTCGTTCAGTTTACTGAGATTCCATTTTTTTTCTAAATTAAGTACTCCTTATGGTATGGACATAACAGAAGCAGAAGATATTAAGAAGAGGTGGCAAGAATACACAGAAGAACTGTACAAAAAAGATCTTCATGACCCAGATAATCACGATGGTGTGATCACTGACCTAGAGCCAGACATCCTGGAATGTGAAGTCAAGGGGGCCTTAGGAAGCATCACTACGAACAAAGCTAGTGGAGGTGATGGAATTCCAGTTGAGCTATTTCAAATCCTGAAAGACGATGCTGAGAAAAGTGCTGCTCAGTATGTCATCAAATTTGGAAAACTCAGCAGTGGCCACAGGACTGGAAAAGATCAGTTTTCATTCATATCCCAAAGAAAGGAAATGCCAAAAAAGGCTCAAACTACAGCACAATTGCACTCATCTCACAAGCTAGTAAAGTAATGCTCAAAATTCTCCAAGCCAGGCTTCAGCAATATGTGAACCGTGAACTTCCAGATGTTCATGCTGGTTTTAGAAAAGGCAGAGGAACCAGAGATCAAATTGCCAACATCTACTGGATCATCGAAAAAGCAAGAGAGTGCCAGAAAGTGCAGAAACATTTATTTCTGCTTTATTGACTATGCCAAAGCTTTTGACTGTGTGGATCACAATAAACTGTGGAAAATTCTTCAAGAGAAGGGAATAACAAACCACCTGACCTGCCTCTTGAGAAACCTATATGCAGGTCAGGAAGCAACAGCTAGAACTGAACATGGAACAATAGACTGGCTCCAAATAGGAAAAGGAGTTCTTCAAGGCTGTATATTGCCATTCTGCTTATTTAACCTCTATGCAGAGTACATCATGAGAAACGCTGGGCTGGAAGAAGCACAAGCTGGAATCAAGATTGCCAGGAAAAATATCAATAATTTCAGATATGCAGATGACACCACCCTTAATGCAGAAAGTGAAGAGGAACTCAAAAGCCTCTTGATGAAAGTGAAAGACGAGAGTGAAAAAGTTGGCTTAAAGCTCAACATTCAGAAAACAAAGATCATGACATCTGGTCCCACCACTTCATGGGAAATAGATGGGGAAATAGTGGGAACAGTGTCAGACTTTATTTTTTTGGGCTCCAAAATCACTGCAGATGGTGACTGCAGCCATGAAATTAAAAGACGCTTACTCCTTGGAAGAAAAGTTATGACCAACCTAGAT
>NW_011494810.1:4961659-4968000 GCF_000754665.1 Bison bison bison | reverse complement strand
CCAACAAAGGCCCATCTAGTCAAGGCTATGGTTTTTCCTGTGGTTATGTATGGATGTGAGAGTTGGACTGTGAAGAAAGCTGAGTGCTAAAGAATTGATGGTTTTGAACTGTGGTGTGGGAGAAGACTCTTGAGAGTCCTTTGGACTGCAAGGAGATCCAACCAGTCCATCCTAAAGGAGATCAGTCCTGGGTGTTCTTTGGAAGGACTGATGCTAAAGCTGAAACTCCAATACTTCGGCCACCTCTTGTGAAGAATTGACTCACTGGAAAAGACTCTGATGCTGGGAGAGATTGGGGGCAGGAGGTGAAGGGGACGACAAAGGATGAGATGGCTGGATGGCATCACCGACTCGACTGACACAAGTTTGTGTAAACGCTGGGAGTTGGTGATGCACAGGGAGGCCTGGCGTGCTGTGATTCATGAGGTCGCATAGAGTTGGACATGACTGAGCGACTGAACTGAACTGAACTGAGAGTGCTGTAAGCCTTTGATTAATTTCCAGAATTCTAAAAGAGTTAATTAGAACAACATTTGTCATTCTCATAATTTCTTTCATTGGGTAATGGATTTGCAGGAGTGATTACTCTATCATTCTGGAGTATATCAGTTTAGATAGGTTTTTTACTTTTAGTTCAATGTAATTCTTCTTATCTTCTTCAAATATTTGTAGAGAGACTACTAAACTGTCCTTAGCTTTATGGTTTGAATACAAAATCAGTAAAAACAAGAAGTCTCAAATTGCTTATAATGTTATCATGAATCCCTGTTTGTTGCAAAAAAAAAAAATGCACTAGTAGCTATAAAAATATAGAAGTGATGGTGATCCTTATAATATTCTTCAATTTTACATTTTAAATATGTAGGCACTATGGGTTCCATGGAACTGTTAGCAAAAAATGGAATTTCTCATTCTCAATCAAGTGATTATTCCTTTCCATCTGTCATGTCAATTTCAAAGTCACTGAGTTAATTAACACTTTTATTAAACGTTGGAGACATCTTAAATTAACTGTCTTGGAGAACAAATAAGGTAAATACAACTGAAAAACAATGTAATTTTTATTAATGAATTTATGTGCTTAATTGTTCAATCATGTCCAATTCTTTGAGACCCCATGGACTGTAGCCCGTCAGACTCTTCTGCCATGGAACTTTCCAGGCAAGAGTGCTGGAGTGGGTTGCCTTTTCCTACTCTAGGAGATCTTCCTGACCCAGGGATTAAACCTGAATCTCCTGCATCATCAGGTGGATTCTTTACCACTGCCACCATCTGGGAAGCCAATGAATTTATAATCTAAGAAATAATTAAGACTTACACATAAAAAATAGAAATATGATTAAAATATTCCAGAATTTATTTATATAAGCATTTAACTATTTAAATTAATGGGGGATCCCCCCCAAGTGATTGGCATAATAATTATAGCCATAATGAAATACTCAGAAAAATATATATACAGCAAACTCATAAATTTGGACTATAAAGAACACCTCAATTTAATTCATGACAGCTATCTTGCCCAAAGCAAGTCTTTCCCAACTTCTTTAGCCAGAGTCATGCTCCCATAGCACTTTAATCATAATTTTCTTATAGTATATACCAATGTAATTCATCTTTTTATCTACCTGTCTCTTCCATTAGACATGATAACCTCTGAACACAGATACTGCTACTGTGAACCCCCAAGATCTAAAAGATACAAATTATATGTATTTAACAATTGTTCCTTAAATGAATGAATTAAATCATGCTTGAATTTACCTTCCACTTTGCATGGGCAAACAGAGACTCAGAATGGATAGGATAGCATAAACTTTATTCTGGAGGTGAATGTGTGTGTATTTAGGTCAACAGACTGTGTCTATTGACATGCAAGAGGAAAAACTGAGTTCAGCTACCTGAGGTACAGGGATATTTTTTTTTTAATCTGGGAAATTCTTTCCTGAGATAAACACAAGTGCCAAAACTTTGCTTCAGAGAGTCTGGGAATGAATAAACACTATTCACATCTGGTAACTCAGTTCCCACCTCTGCAGAAAGAATAAGCCAGGAAAAGCCAGCATGGATTAAGAAAAATCTTCCTCCTTCTTATGCTGTCATAAGCTATGCTTTGAAGAGCTCTTAGGCCATTTGCTTTTATACCAAACGTTAAAAAAAAGAGAGAGATAATCTCAGGGGATGGTACATAACCACTTCTACTTATTATTTTTAAATTTGGTGTTACCAGCAGCGGATGCAAAGTCTTCCCTCTTGGCAGAAATAGAGCCGAAGAATTCCATTGTTGTGAATTATCCACTGCAGAAACTATTCTGTTCATATCCATAATTTACCATAATAAAAAAGATATGTCCCTAAGTAGCAAAAGCAGACATAAAACTTATGAAGTTATACGTAGTAGATGTAGGTACAATGAAAAGAAAGGGTCAAGAATAGAATATTCTTACAAAGAATAGAATTATTCACTCAGTTACTAAGTGAATCTCATTTTCAAAAGTAAGGATGAATTTTAAAATGAGTATTTTTACTTCTATGATAAAAGTTCTTTAAGAAATAATAGTTTGTGAAAAATCCATAAGGACTGTACGTACAGTCATAAAGCCGAATCACGTTATATTACCTATATGTTACATCCATTATTTTTTTAAAAACTTCAGGTTCTCTATATTGAACTCTAGGTTGTCTCATTAAAATTAGATAACTATAAATTATTTGATATTGTTTTGAGAGCACTTACCATTCCATTCTTTCTATTAAATACAATCAACTCATTATTATTATTAGTTTATATTACTGGCATTCCATCTTCAGTCACTGACTTGTTTTTCCTTTAACTTTAATGTTATCCAGTAACTGCAACAGACAATGGGGAAAAATAAGCTCCAAAAGTGTTCTCTACTGCTCTTTATGCATATTTTGGAGAAAATAAATGAGTTTGCTGCTTTGCATTCAGTCAAAATAGCTTCAATTTTAGTCTATTTTTTAGCAGATGTGTGTATGTTGATTCCTGAGAATGGTAAAGACAGTGGCACATATATTTATGGCCAACATTTTTACCCTGATACTGACGCATGAAAGTATAAAATCAGAACACTTTCATTTCTAATGAATGTTGTTTGATGGCCAAAGGGGCCCAATAAATAAATAAATATGCAAGCAAGCAGGCAAGGCTATCTTTAATTTCCTTTAGCACTCTGTTAGATTGCTTTGATTCATTCTTAAACTAATCCTTTTCTGAAGTTGTCTCCCAAAATCTCTGAACATAAAGAGATGCAAAGCATCATCTGATAAACCACTATCTAAAGGAAGCTGCAGCAAAATGCAATGTGGTTAGAAACATGGAACTTCAAATGAGGGACTATCAAAATTAAAGTTCCATCAACATTGAATTTGCTGCTTGAAGAAGTTTCACTCTTTCTTGAATCAAACATCTAAGTGCTTCTTCCCTGATTCTCCTCCAAATGTTACCTGTGGCTGAAATCCTCCAGACTGCAGTAGGTCACTCTAGAGAAATACTTTTCATTAGACAAGAAGGAAGGAGGAACAGAGAGAAAGCGCAAAAGGGAAGAGGGAAGGAACTAGTAGAAGCCAGGACACAAGCAAGCAACGGAGGCTTCAGGAAGCTATAATAGCACCCGAGAACGGGCTGAGTTGCAGAGCAGAGCATATTGATTCTTTATACCAGTACTGTCCCAAAGTATAGTAAATAACAATTACTCTTTCAGAACTGCAATAGATGAAACACTAAAAAGCTGGACAGACATGTTAGCTGTAGTGCATTCTATTTTTTTATATATCTTTACAAGTTATATGTATGGATACAATCCTCCCAAACCACGCCCCCACCACCGCCGCCATGATGAGAAGCAAAGACACAGGCCAGTGCTAGTACGACTTCATTTGCATTTTTCATATACCAGTGAACCTGATGTCAAAATGAAACCGTGCACACAACGGGGCAGTAATGACTTCGTTCAATCTCTACTTTCATTCGTCATCTAAACATCAGAGGTGGGGGGTGGGGTACACGCATGTGCGTGAAGTAGAAAGAAACTGAAATTTTTGAACGCTACAAAGAAACCTTGGTTGTTAGCAGCTTTGTGAGTTGCCTGCTCATATAGAAAGCAATAAGGAAATACACAAACTTGGAAAAACAAAATGGAATGGCTTTACTCAGATAACAGACATCTGTGGAAAGCTGAAATGTTAAAAGAAGTCTTTCAGAATAAAGACGGTTGTCTTGTGCTTTTACAGAAGAATTTTTCTTGTTTCCTCCTGAATTTTACTGAGAACCAAGCAATAAAATGTATGTAACTTAGCCAGAATAATTTATTTTCCCATTTCTGTTAGGTTAACATCTTTAAAAAAAACCTGTTTCCCCACTTATGTCACCTCTGCACTGATTTCTCTCATTTAAACAAGAACACACCTGATTAAGGAGCAGATGTCTTGTCCCCGGGTGGTGGTTTATTTTTACATAACTATTACATTATAGAAAAGAGACTAAATTTCCTAATAACTGCACTTTAGTTAAATAATTCTTTGATCTGGTCTTTTCCACTTCTTAGAAGTGAACATATCATATTCCATACACAAAACCATAATACTACCATTACCAAAATCAGCTGAGAGTTTTACAGGAAAAGACTCTGAGCTTAAACAGAGAAATTCTTAATTGATAATTAACTTGGAAAGGTCCCTTAGCTGTTCCTACTCTCAGGTTCCTAATCTGTGGACACACAAGAGTGATAATACCTTTCAGGGTTGCTACAGAGGGTAGGCTATCCTGTGCTATGGTTGCCATGAAAATATCTAAGAGAATTATAATATTATGGTTGAAAGCTTCATTATCTGAAGGAATGATTTCAGCTTGGAGCTAAGAAAGGAATGGCTCTTTCTATCAAGAAGAATTTAAAAACTCCCTGTCTTCTTGCCCTCAAAAACACAGGGAGAGAAATCACTTCAAAGAATCTAATCATGAAATCTATTATTGCATTTAGAAAGCAAAAGGGCTGTTGCACTGCAGAGCTTTTTGTTTGTTTTTAATCAATTTATTTTTTATTGAAGGATAATTGCTTTACAGAATTTTGTTGTTTTCTGTCAAACCTCAACATGAATCAGCGATAGGTATACATATATCCCCTCCCTTCTGAAACTCCCTCCCATCTCCCTCCCATCCCATCCCTGTAGGTTGATACAGAGCCCCTATTTGAGTTTCCTGAAGTGTTAGTTGCTCAATCATACCCAACTCTTTGTGACCTCATGGACTGCAGCCCACCAGGCTCCTCTGTCCATGGGACTTTTCCAGGCAAAAATACTGGAGCGGGTGGCCATTTCCTTCCCCAGGGGGTCTTCCTGACCCAGAGATTGAACCCAGGTCTCTTGCACTGCAGGCAGATTCTTTATCACCTGAGCTACAAGCCATACAGCAAATTCCCTTTGGTTATCTATTTTACATATGGTAATGTAAGTTTCCATGTCACTCTTTCCATACGTTTCAGCCTCTCCTCCCCTCTCCCCATGTCCATAAGTCTATTCTCTATGTCTGTTTCTCCACTGTTGCCCTGTAAATAAATTCTTCAGTACCATTTTTCTAGATCCCATATGTATGCGTTGGAATATGATATTTATCTTTTTCTTTCTGACTTACTTCACTCTGTATAATAGGTTCTAGGTTCATCCAACTCATTAGAACTGACTCAAGTGTGTTCCTTTTTATGGCTGAGTAATATTCCATTGTGTATATTTACCACAACTTCTTTATCCATTCATCTGTCAAAGGACATCTAGGTTGCTTCCATGTTCTAGCTATTATAAATAGTGCTGCAGTGAACAATGGGATACATGTGTCTTTTTCAATTTTGGTTTCCTCAGGGTATATGCCTAGGAGTGGGATTGCTGGGTCATGGAAAAGACTCTGATGCTGGGAGGGATTGGGGGCAGGAGGAGAAGGGGACGACAGAGGATGAGATGGCTGGATGGCATCACTGACTCGATGGACGTGAGTCTGAGTGAACTCCGGGAGTTGATGATAGACAGGTGCCGGGAGCCGGCGAGAGACATTCCGCTCGTGACAAAGGTCATGAGGAAGGAGGCTCGGCATATGCAAAGGCGGGATCGAGCCTCGGGAGTCTCCCCAGATATTCTCGAGTATCTTCCCCCAAAAAACCAGAGTCTGCCTACTTTATTGCTTTGTGCTCTCACCTCTGACTCTACTGGGGGCTGTCCCCTACCACCATCTCGCTCTCTCTGTCAAAGAGTTAACTTACAGCTCCAATTAATAAAGTTCCTGGGCAATTAGGAGTGTTTAAATCCAAACCTCTCAGATGGCTCTCTAACTC
>NW_011494810.1:4959353-4961559 GCF_000754665.1 Bison bison bison | reverse complement strand
TCAGAGAGTTAGAAACTGTCAGAATAAAACTAGTAAAGGATTTCATTGATGAGTCAATGCTTGTTGCCAAGTTTTCACATCCCCTGAATTGTATCCTTGAATGTGTATTAATTAATAGTTGGTATGTAGAAAAAATAAGTAGTGGCCTTGGTGTTAGTAACTTTAGACCCTTAAGGTAATAAATTCTTTCCTTTGTTGTAAACCTATTACACATCCACCCTATAGGAATGCAATTTTATCTTTGGAAGATGGCGCCAAACCTTAAAATAATTACTCTTAGAGAAAATAAGTCTTTGTTGATAAGTCCTTGTCAAGAGTCATAAAATGTTAGTAGGCCTTCTGGCCAGAAGATGATGTAAATCACCTAAACCATTTGTATACGATAAATTTGCAGGAAAGAAACCCTGGTTTTTGATAAGAATCAAAGACTGCTGACTTTGCATCCCCTATTATCCTCTATGTGTAACTTAGGGTATAAAAACCCCTGTTGAAAATAAAGCTACGGGCCTTGCTCACCAACGCTTGGTCTCCCAATGTCATTCTTCCCTTTAACTTACAGCTGAGTCTCCATCTGGAGCGCGGAACCCACCATGCTTACTAATTATGCCTGGGCTTCTCAGACCCACTCGAGAAGGTGTCTAGGGTGAGGCACCTTCCGCTATTCGAGAGGGCGCCTGCGGCCTACGTAAGTGGTGCAAACTTCTTGTCTTGAAGTTTTATTGGTCTCCCGCGTAAACCAAGCTACTCAGCCTCGTTTCTCCACTGAATTTTCCTACTGAGCTATCCTCATTCCATTATTCTTTATATCTCTAATTAGCATATAAATAGTTGCCTAGGCCATCTCTCCTTCGAATACCCTGGATCAGCTGGGGCTGTTCCCCGGCAGACAGGGAGGCCTGGTGTGCTGTGATTCATGGGGTCGCAAAGAGTCGAACACGACTGAGTAACTGATCTGATCTGATCTGATCTGATGGTGGTTTTATTCCTAGTTTTTTAGGGAATCTCCATACCATCTTCCATAGTGGCTGTATCAATTTACATTCCCACCAACAGTGCAAGAGCATTCCCTTTTCTCCACACCCTCTCCAGCATTTATTGTTTGTAGCCTTTTTGATGATGGCCATTTTGACCAGTGTGAGGTCATATCTCATTGTAGTTTTGATTTGCATTTCTCTAATAATGAGCGATGTTGAGTATCTTTTCATATGTTTGTGAGTCATCTGTATGTTTTCTTTGGAGAAATGTATGTTTAGGTCTTTTTCCAACTTTTGATTGGGTTGTTTGGTTTTCTGGTATTGTTTGTTTTTTAGTCTCTAAATTTATAAGGTCAACTGGTTTTAAGGAGAGAATGCTATTGTTTAGTTGCTAAGTTGTGTCCGAGTCTTTTGTGACTCCATGGACTTCAGCCCACCAGGCTCCTCTGTCCATGATATCTCCCAGGCAAGAACACTGGAATGGGTAGCCATTTCCTTCTCTAGGAGATCTTCCCCACCCAGAGATCAAACCTGCCTCACCTGCATGGCCAGGTGGATTCTTTACTGCTGAGCCACCAGAGAAGCTCTTAAGGACAGAATAGTGTATGGATATATGTCTTCTAAAAGAAGAGAAAACACTGAAGATTGACAGAAAATAAGTTAAAAACATGTGTAAACAAAACAAGGAATTACGATTTGGATTTTTTTTCCACAGAGCAAAAACCCAATGCCCCACAGCAAAAAATGAACAAACATGACAGAAACTTGAGGCTGTATAAACTGTATAAAGCACAGATCTGGCCTTTATAAAGCTGCTTGTAGAATATCAAGGTGGCGACGGTGAAGCACCTACTCCATTATGAAAATATACAATTTGACACATATGTTGAAAGTTGAACAAAACTAGTGGAGGTGATGGAATTCCAGCTGAACTATTTCAAATCCTGAAAGATGATGCTGTGAAAGTGCTGCACTCAATATGCCAGCAATTTTGGAAAACTCAGCAGTGGCCACAGGACTGGAAAAGGTCAGTTTTCATTCTAATCCCAAAGAAAGGCAATGCTAAAGAATGCTCAAACTACCACACAACTGCACTCATCTCACACGCTAGTAAAGTAATGCTTAAAATTCTCCAAGCCAGGCTTCAGCAATATGTAAACCATGAACTTCCAGATGTTCAAGCTGGTTTTAGAAAAGGCAGAGGAACCAGAGATCAAATTGCCAATATCTGC
>NW_011494810.1:4959056-4959253 GCF_000754665.1 Bison bison bison | reverse complement strand
TGTCAGACTTTATTTTTTTGGGCTCCAAAATCACTGCAGATGGTGGCTGCAGCCATGAAATTAAAAGACTCTTACTCCTTGGAAGGAAAGTTATGACCAACCTAGAGAGCATATTCAAAATCAGAGACATTACTTTGCCAACAAAGGTCCGTCTAGTCAAGGCTATGGTTTTTCCTGTAGTCATGTATGGATGTGAG
>NW_011494810.1:4957441-4958956 GCF_000754665.1 Bison bison bison | reverse complement strand
TGATGGACAGGGAGGCCTGGCATGCTGCGATTCATGGGGTCGCAAAGAGTCGGACACAAATGAGCGACTGAACTGAACTGAACTGTTCAAAGTTGAAACATATGCTCACATGGCAGAAAAGGAAGTTTGGTTAGCTGGGAGCTAATAAATATTAATATTTTATTCCCTACCCTGCAGACACAGCTGCCTCTGAGTTCAACTACTGGTAAGGTTACAGGAGCAAAGCAGCCAGCAGTGCAAGAGCAGAAGGATAGGTAGTTATACATCATGTTGGCTTGAGGGGCAGAGCCATGCACCTTCTCTTCCTTCAACCTTGTGCTACTCCAATCAGCCCTTTAGGATTAAAGTGAGGTGCCCATTCATCATAAAATATCTGTCCTGCAATGTGCTATATATCTTGGGCTAGGGTTGAGTACATAGGGCCATGTGCAACTGCCCACCTTGCATGTCTGTCCTATCAGCCTGCCCCAAAACAGCCCTACCTCTTACTTTAGGCTCGCTCCTGGCAAAGAGCAGCAAGGAGACATTGGGCTGGGAAACAAGACACCTTTATTGGATAAAACCTTCACGGAGACCAAGCAAACTTTAGGAACCAGTTCTTGGGGAAAAAAAAATGTTGGGAAGACTGTGTCTGCTTGATCAAGATCCAGTAATAGTCTAAGCCTTTTTCCCAGTTGAAGCATCAAAGGGATGCCAGTAACTAAATCATTATTAGACATGTGATCACACGTGCCAAATGAAAAGTGGCTACTGGTGGTGAGCTTATCACTAGTAAAAAGTATGTTTTATGAAAAACAAAAGCATGAATATAAATCTTTAAGATTGAACAGAGTTTCAGAAAAACATCTATTTCTGCTTTATTGACTATGCCAAAGCCTTTGACTGTGTGGATCACAATAAACTGTGGAAAATTCTGAAGGAGATGGGAATACCAGACCACCTGACTGGCCTCTTGAGAAACCTATATGCAGGTCAGGAAGCAACAGGAAACAGGTCAGGAAGCAGGTCAGGAAGCAACAGGAAGCAGGTCAGGAAGTTAGAACTGGACATGGAACAACAGACTGGTTCCAAATAGGAAAAGGAGTACGTCAAGGCTGTATATTGTCACCCTGCTTATTTAACTTATATGCAGAGTACATCATGAGAAACACTGGGCTGGAGGAAGCACAAGCTGGAATCAAGATTGCTGGGAGAAATATCAATAACCTCAGATATGCAGATGACACCACCCTTATGGCAGAAAGTGAAGAAGAACTAAAGAGCCTCTTGATGGAAGTGAAAAAGGAGAGTGAAAAAGTTGGCTTAAAGCTCAACATTCAGAAAACTAAGATCATGGCATCTGGTTCCAGCACTTCATGGCAAATACATGGGGAAACGGTGGAAACAGTGGTTGACTTTATTTTTGGAGGGCTCCAAAATCACTGCAGTTGGTGATTGCAACCGCGAAATTAAAAGACTCTTACTCCTTGGAAGGAAAGTTATGACCAATCTAGACAGCATACTAAAAAGCAGAGA
>NW_011494810.1:4953692-4957341 GCF_000754665.1 Bison bison bison | reverse complement strand
CATATTCAAAATCAGAGACATTACTTTGTCAACAAAGGTCCGTTTAGTCAAGGCTATGGTTTTTCCTGTGGTCATGTATGGATGTGAGAGTTGGACTATAAAGAAAGCTGAGAGCTGAAGAATTGATGCTTTTGAACTGTGGTGTTGGAGAAGGCTCTTGAGAGTCCCTTGGACAGCAAGGACATCCAACCAGTCCATCCTAAAGGAAATCAGCCCTGAATATTCATTGGAAGGACTGATGTTGAAGCTGAAACTCCAATACTTTGGCAACCTCATGCGAAGAGCTGTCTCATTTGAAAAGACTGTGATGCTGCGAAAGATTGAGGGCAAGGAGGAGAAGGGGATGACGGAGGATGAGATGGTTGGATGGCATCACCGACTCAATGGACATGGGTTTGGGTAGACTCCGGCAGTTCATGATGGACAGGGAGGCCTGGCATACTATGGTTCATGGGGTTGCAAAGAGTTGGACATGACTGAGCAACTGAACTGAACTGAACTGATCTTCCCTCAGCAGACCCAGGACAATATGCACACTTAGAGTAATCCCCTTTTTCAATACTAAAGCTCCAATTTCTAGAGTTTCAAAGATCCTTTAGACATAATATTTTTCAGTAAAGCCTATAATAAACAGAAGAATTATCACATAGGTAAAATCACTATCCTTCATATATAAGATTGTTGTTGTTTAGTCGAAAGTCTCATTTGACTCTTTTGTGATCACATGGACTGCAGCCCACCAGGCTCCTCTGTCCATGGGATTCCCCAGGCAAGAATACTGGTGTGGGCTGTCATTTCCTTCTTTAGGGGATCTTCCCAACCCAGGGATTGAACCCGCATCTCCTGTATTGCCAGGAGCCACCTGGGAAGCACACATATATAAGATGAGGATTGATCATTTATCATTTATTTGGATTTTAAAAAGCACTGCTGATGCTTTATAAGTAAAATTTGGAGAAACTTTAAAAAAGTATATATAAGATAAATGATATATTTTATATAATTAAATATATGAAGATATCAAATAAAACAAATTTTACTGATTTAAAATGTAAGTATGAATGTAGCTATTGACTATATTTCTCATCCAAAGATGAGGTAGTTGGATGGTATCACTGACTTGATGGACATGAATTTGAGCAAGCTCCGTGAGTTGGTGATGGACAGGGAAGCCCAGTGTGCTGCAGTCCATGAGGTCGCAAAGAGTCAGACATGTCGGAGTGACTGAACTCACTGAACTGATACTTCTCTTAAACAATAAAAGGTTTTAAAGGTAAGGAGAAAATGTTTCAAAATATAATTTGGATTTTGCTGGACACAAAGCTTTTAAGAAATATATTTGAAGCAATGAAAGCTGGAATTTTCTCAATGGTTTTTTGTTTTCCAAAATCTTTATTGAATTTGATACAATGTTGCTTAAGTTTTGTTTTATTTGGCTGTGAGGCATGTGTGATCTTAAAACTCTGCACAGGGATGGAACCTACACCCCATGCATTGGAAGGCAAAGTCTTAACCACTGGACTCCAAGCAAGTTCACTTCTCAATTCTTTAGAAGAAACAGCTGAGTCGAGGCTAATAGCAAGCAATCCCTTCGGAGAGCACTGTATAGACACATGTTAGTGTCTTAGAAATAATGATGTCAAATTATAAAAATGATATCATGGCCTTATCACCTGTCATCATAGCTTTCCTGTATAAAACAAGGGAAGGCATTTGAGTGTGCAAAACAGAGAGATAAGATACAAAGTAAGATGCTGTTGTCCACCTGTGGAGATTTATACTGGCAGGAGGAAATGGAGCCTAGGAGAGCCAGTCCAGGAACAGACTTGTAAAACTAACCAAGACTGATTTTGGTGAGGGTTGGAAAATGATCAAAAGATTGGATAGCCAGATCTTTCTGACAGGTCTATTACCAAATGCATAAAACCATTCTTGTACTTTTGAAATTTGAGTTTATTCATTATGCATAGCTAAAACCAAAATGCTTCATCCCAGTAGTGATTTGTTCTCTAGGTCTTAAATAGTGTTGTAGAAAGAATGTCTTTACAGGTTTATGTATAATGTGTAGATGGCTGTAAAGTTATTTGTGGCTCATGAAAATACATTTTAAAACTAGTCCAGAAAGTTGACCTTTTGTAGCTCATTTTTTTTGTTGTTCTTTTGAAATAACTTATATGTACCCTTCTTCTTTAGTTAATTGTAATGTTGATCCACTGCAGTAATAAAACAGTTATATATTGAGTATCTGGGTTGGACCACTCTGCACTGTTATATTATAACTGTTTATAACTTTTTAATGCCTTCATAAATGTGATTCATTACACTAATAAACATGCAAGACAACTACAGCATCTTGCTGTTTCTTTGTCCACATTGCTTGGCCTTGATACTTAGACATGACTTTTACCTCCTCCTTGAACAGAACTCCAGCAAGTCTATGATTTGATTTTACATGTTTATTTCCATTTATATTTTTCCAATATTATAGAAGCTCATCAAAGGAGCTCATCAAAATAGCTCATCATACACTGTAAAAGGATGAGTTAGAAGTACTTGTAATTAAAATCTCTCTCATGGGAGAATCTAAAAATTATTGGACAGTGAGAAAACAGAATATATAGTTAAAAATTTAGGGAAAAATGGGGATTTCCCTGGTGGTGCAATGGCTAAGACTCCATGCTCCCAATGCAGGGGGCCTGGTATCAAACCCTGATCAGGAAACTAGATCCCACATGCCACAACTAAAGATCCCGTATGCCTCACCTAAGTTTCAGTGCAGCCAGAAGAAGTAAAATCAATAGAAACAGTTTAGAAAAAAAAAAAAATTATTTAGACTGTAGTTAAGAAGAAGGATAGCAAATTATTTCCTTTTCAATAAATAATGGATTTTGGGAGGGGTCAAGGGAAGACCCAGTGAGTATTCCCACTCTATTTCTGGTGGAGATGGAGATAAAAGAAATGAAGTCAAATTGAAGACTAGCTTTTGGTGAGGGAGAGAAAGGCAGAGTTTCTGCTTTCAGTGTTTATGATTACTTGTAATATTAGAAGCACTATATAAAGGAACACTCTGCAAATACTCAGTGGAGTTCCTTAATAACACAAATTGAACTTCATTATTGAAGAATTGGGGCAGGGGGGCCTGGTGGGCTGCCGTCTATGGGGTCGCACAGAGTTGGACACGACTGAAGTGACTTAACAGCTGCAGCAGCAGCGAAGAATTACACTTAGCATTTTTTTTTTTTTTTAAGTAGAGAATAACTGAATGGTCTGTGTCTGGCTTCAGCAGTCTGTTTTGTGCAAATTCCCATCTTTCAGATCAGATCAGTCGCTCAGTCGTGTCCGACTCTTTGCGACCCCATGAATCACAGCACGCCAGGCCTCCCTGTCCATCACCAACTCCCGGAGTTCATCCAGACTCATGTCCATCGAGTCAGTGATGCCATCCAGCCATCTCATCCTCTGTCGTCCCCTTCTCCTCTTGCCCCCAATCCCTCCCAGCATCAGGGTCTTTTCCAACGAGTCAACACTTCGCATGAGGTGGCCAAAGTACTGGAGTTTCAGCTTTAGCATCATTCCTTCCAAAGAAATCCCAGGGCTGATGTCCTTCAGAATGGACTGGTTGGATCTCCTTGCAGTCCAAGGGACCTGT